>NC_057405.1:23947827-24247827 GCF_019320065.1 Cervus canadensis
AATCATTAAGCTGCATGAGAAATTCAGACACAAGAAACACATATCAAGTTAGATTTGTCTTCCTGGGTTCACATCAAGGCTTTCTTAATTACTGACTGTATACCCTTAAGCAAATTAATCATTCGGCTTTATCTCAGTCATAGAATGTGTCTCCTCATAGTTAGACGTGAGGACTAAGTTAGAAAACATGTATTAAGTATCAGCAAAATGTCTGATATATAGAATATACTAAATAATTTACTATTAGTTTGATCTGGATATGTGTATAGATGGTGGCTCTGTGGTAAAAAATCTGCCTGTAATGCAGGATCTGCAGGAGACACCGCTTCCATCCCTGGGTCGGGAAGATCCCCTGGAGGAGGGCATGGCGACCCGCCCCAGTGTTCTTGCCTGGAGAATCCCACGGACTGAGGAGCCGGCTGGCTACAGTTCACAGGGTCACAAAGAGTCGGGCATGACTAAAGCGACTTAGCATGCACAGATCATGTATCTCTACACAGATATTATAATATCTCTACACAGATATTACATTGCTTTAATTTGGGCCTCCCTAGTGGCTCAGTGGTAAAGAGCTGGCTTGCCAATTCACGAGACGTGGGTTCAATCTCTGGGTTAGGAAGATCCCCTGCAGGAGGAAATGGCAACCCACTACAGTATTCTTGCCTGGAAAATTCCATGGATAGAGGAACCTGGTGGGCTACAGTCCATGGGGTTGCAAAAGAGTTGAACATGACTGAGTGAATGACCTCACAGGCACGCAGCCCAGCTTTAACTCTGGAGACTAACATTTGCTGTTTATGTCACCAATGAGATTCTAAGACTGAGTGATTTAGCAAATTCAAATTAAAACAAGATGATTTTTCACTTCAATATTTTTAATATATTCAAGGTTCTTAATATTTAGTGATGGCAAAGCTGTGAGGAAAATTAGTTTTTAATATGCTATTTTGGGGAATAAAAGATACTTCAGGATTTTGAGGGCAATGCTACAGAATCTGTCAAATATAAACATATGCATATATTTTGTCTTGGTGATGACAGATTTCTCCAACAGAAATAAGTGAAGATGTCTGTAAATGATGTTCATTGAGTACCTATGTGTAAGTCAAAATAGTGAAACTAAAATAAATTTCAAGCAAAAATGGACTAGTTAAAGGAATTATATTGTAACAATGAAATGGAATAATAAGTACAAATTAAAATCAAGGAAAATTCATCAGTATTGACAGATAATGGTCACACGAAGTGTAATTAGAGTTTCAAGTGCATTATTATATTTTGTATATTTTCATATAGAGTAAAAACATCAATGATGGTGAGTGAATCAGTGAAAGTCACTCAGTTGTGTCTGACTCTTTGTGGCCCCATGGACTGATTATACAGTCCATGGAATTCTCCAGGCCCGAATACTGGAGAGGGTAGCCTTTCCCTTCTCCAGGGGATCTTCCCAACCCAGGGATTGAACACAAGTCTCCTGCATTGCAGGCAGATTCTTTACCAAACGAGCTCTCAGGGAAATCCCTCAATGATGGTATATATACCAAATACAAATGCATATTTTAGGAGCATTTACTAAGCTGTTAATAGAGGATCAAATGAGTGAGTGCTTATGGTTGGGAGAGGGTTTCTGACTTTAATCTTTCTATCAATCTATCGATATAAACTATTTCTCATGGGGCATGTCTTGCTTTTATAATTTATGAAAATAAATTATTTTAATTTGAAATATTCTACTTTTGGCTAGAAGAGTGTTTTAGAAAACAGTTGCATTTGAAGGTTTCCTTTAAAGTCAATTCAGAAACATACACCTTACTAGGTGTTCAGGAGTAATTAAGCTGATACCCTTTTAGCAAATTTAGTATATAACAGACCCAGGGGTTGTTAGTTGTAAAGAATCAGCCTGCCATTGCAGGAGACCTAAGAGATGCAGGTTTGATCCCTGGGTTGGGAAGATCCCCTGGAGGAGGACATGGCAACCTCCTTCAGCATTCTTGCCTGGAGAATCCCACAGACCGTGACGCCTAGCAGGCTGTGTTCCATGGGGTTGCAAAGAGCTGGACCTGACTGAAGCAACTCTGCACACACAGACACATATGTATTGATAAACGCCTCACCCAAAGTCAGGTGATCTGTTCTAAAGTGGCTTTCTGTCTGTAGAATTCTACTTATTCTGGGGAAAGAAACAGGGATACTTATCTAAGTTCTCTACATTTATACAATTATTATTAATGTATTATTACAATCATTGCAGCAAGCCTTTCAGGTAGGTAACATTACTTTGCATTTTTACAGGGAATAAAACTGAGGCACAGAGAGGTTATCTGACTTATTATAGAGCTCAGAAGAAAGAACAAACTGTAATGTGAAAAATCATGAATTTACATAGATTTCTTTAAGATTATAGCTCTTACTTGTGCTTCTCACCTGGTGCTAGTGGTAAGAACGCGCAGAGTCAGAGATGACTGAGGCATCTTAGCTCATAGCTCTTACTACTTATTCCCAATGGACTCCAGTATGGCTAAATGCCTCTACTCAAAGTAACTCATATATGGGATTAAAAGGCGTGTATGTGACTTTCATGAGACACACAACACATACCAGGACATTGCAATATTTTAAAATATTTAAGCTATAATTTAAGTTCACACTTTAATCATACTTTTTTTTAATATGGAGAGGGAAATGGAAACCCACTCCAGCATTCTTGCCTGGAAAATTTCATGGACAGAGGAGCCTGGCAGGCTACAGTCCATGGGGTCACAAAGCGTTGGACACGACTGAGTAACTAAATCACTTTTTTATAACATTGAATGTTAAAATATAAACTGTAATACTAGAAACTTAATTTGTTTAATATAATAACTCTGAAAAAAGCAATTGAGATTTAGAAAGAATAAGTAACTTTTAGTTAATTATACCCCTGGAAGATCCATAATGAAACCCAGGTTTTCTGATGTCAAAGTCCATATATTTTGACTATGTACCCCATATTTTCACCTTATTTTCTTCATATCTTGATCATGCTGTTACTCTTCTTACTCAATTTCAAAATTACAAATTCATAAATTTAGAATTGTCTAAAATCTGATGTCAAGGACTAGCTGATTTCATCTTTTTTGAAGTCTGAAGGGCATACTGATGTTTTACCTTTTGCACATGCGTTGTTTCAGGAGTGCTAATTCTGTCTCCCTCTTATGGAGAAGCCACTGCCTTGTACCTCTCACACCATCAGATGTGCTATAAATGAGAAATATGTACAGTTTAGGTAATAATTAGGCAATTGAAGAAACAAAATTCTTCACTTCTTTGTTTGGACTGTCTTTTGTGCAATGGTATTTCAAGGAACACTGGAAAGAGATAACATTGCAAAGAGGATTTGATGGCAGCAGTTTAACACTGAATGGGAAGCTCAAGGTATGGTTCAACACTTGGTTTTGCTAAAGCATAAAAATGATTAAAAAAAAAAAAAGAACCATGGCAAATTGGAAATTTGAGCCTGATTGTCAGAGGAAGAACAGCAAGCTCTGACAATGGCACTCTCAATTCTGGAGGTAGAGACTGTCACTGGTTTGCTTGTGCCCTAAGTTGAGTACAGTTTTCTTAAGATAAATTCAATTTTATGAATATATCTAACTTTAATTAAATGACTCCTTGGAAGGAAAGCTATGAAAAACCTAGGTAGTGTATTAAAAAGCAGAAACCTCCCTTTGCCAACAAATATACATATAACCAAAGGTATGGTTTTTCCGGTAGTCATGTATGGGTGTGAGAGCTGGACCAGAAAGAAAGCTGAGCACCAAAGAATTGATGCTTTTAAATTGTGGTGTTGGAGAAGACTCTCTAGAGTCCCTTGGACAGCAAGGAGATCCAACCAGTCCATCCTAAAGGAAATTAGTCCTGAATACTCATTGGAAGGGCTGATGCTGTAGTTGAAGCTCCAATACTTTGGCTACCTGATGGGAAGAACTGACTCCTTAGTAAAGATTCTGATGCTGGGAAAGGTTGAGGGCAGGAAAAGAAGGGGATGACAGAGGATGAGATGGTTGGATGGTGTCAATGACTCGATGGGCATGAGTTCGAGCAAGTTCCGGGAGTTGGTGAAGGACGGGGAGTCCTGGAGCACTGCAGTCCGGTGGTCACAAAGAAGTGGACGCAACTTAGTGACTGACAACAAAATTTCCCTGATGGCTCAGACAGTAAAGAATCTGCCTGCAATGCAGGAGACACAGATTTGATCCCTGGGTCTTAAAGGGAATGGCTACCCACTCAGTATTCTTGCCTAGAGAATCCCATGCACAGAGGAGCAAGGTGGGCTACAGTCCATGGAATCGCAAAGAGTCAGACACGACTGAGCGACTAACACACACAGAGTGTACAGAGAGCAGCATTCAAAATTTGATAGAAACAGATTAAATTAGCTATCCCTAAGCATCCACGTCATTTTGAAATTTATTTCATAAACATTAATTTTCTTAAAAAAAACTAGCTAACTAAGGAGATACCTGAATTACTTCTGATATGCAAGCTTTACAGATGCAGATAACATACATCCAGAATAACAGGTGAAGGAGATTTGGGAGATGATGTGAGGCTGAAAGCTGAGAGTAATGGATTTGTTTAACAGATGACATGAGTGTAGAAAGGGGGGGCCAGGAGCTGATAGGAATGGAAGATAACCATGCTGACTGCTTGGACAGAGCTCTCCAAACATTCTCATGCCCGTTGCTTCCTTTGATTTTCATGAGTGTTGTGAGACAGGGTGTAAAATTTGTGGAGGAGCTGTGGTCAGTGACCTGAGCTATCAACTTAATCACAAAGGCATCAAGAGGCTTTAAGCAAGTTATACACATTGTCTAAGTCTTATTCACTGCTTGAGAAAATCAGGATAATGCTAGGTCTTATTCCATATGGTTTCCGTGAGAATTAAAAAAGAAAATCATAACGATTTTAGCACAGCACCCTCAAATAATGACCCCTTGACACTTAATGACTTTAACTGCTGCGGCACTGTTTTATTTTTACAGGATGTAAAGGTCAGGTAGTCAGTGAGTGGCCTGATTGCTGTGGATAATTAAGTTGCTCTTTCTTGACCTCATGGACTTTCCCACTGTACAAATCACACTCGGATGTGTTCTGACAGAGATGGGCTCGATGGCAGTGGGAGGGAGTCACAGAAAAAGATGAGCTCGACTACTTTGGCAAGGGGTGTTGAATTTCAAAATAGGAAGTTGAGATGTGGACTACTGGTCAATAGATATTAAAATAGAAGGGGCATTGTTATCTAGTATAGTGTACTTTGTTTTAAAATATTTTAAGTCATGAGATAGTTCAGACGAAATATTACTTGGAAGTGTAAACATTTATATAGATAAGAGCTGAGCTGCTGTGTTTAAAAGGAACAGAGTCTCTATGCTGGCTCCTTTGAACCCCAGTTCTCTAATAAGCTGCCATAGCTACCTCATTCTCTAGACAAGAAAACTGAGGCCCAGAATAGAGAACAATGTAGCAACACTAAAAGTGAGAGGGACAACCTGGAATAAAACCAAGTTATCCTGATTTCCAAGAACATGTCCTTTACACTTCATTTGTTCTATTAAAATTTTCTGAAGTTCTTAGGCTGGAGATGAGCGAGAGTGAAGTTAATCTACACTGTATATTTGCAAAGAGTGTCCTGGAAGTTGTATAATTTTGTTTAGCAAGAGCAATAGTCCTAAGAGTGGGTCTTAGGTGTTTACGGGAGTCTCAGAAACTGTGTAGCTTGCATCCCCATTTCCCCATTTAAAGCAATCATCTCTAACAGAGGTCCACAAAGACAGCCTCTGCTTAAGTATCCCTAGCAAAGAGACCTTGGCTAATGAAGCACTTCTCTTAACATCTCATCATCCAACTGTGGTAACAAGTGCGTTTAGCCAGTGGAGGCCACCATTCACTTCTTTAGTGGTATAAGGCAAAGACTAAGAACTTGTGTTTTAAAATGAGATGACGCAGATTTGTAATTTTCACTCTTTTTAACTGAGATGCTCAATGTGTCTAAGCCTCCGTTTCCTCATCCTCAAGATGAGATCTGTGACAGTACCCTGTCCCAAGTGATATGAAAATAAATGTAATAATGCAAATAGCAGACCGATCACCTTTTGTCACATAGTGAGTGCAAAACAGATTAGTTGCTTTGTTAATGTTTTTATTATTTGTTAGAATCTATGGCTTCATCTGGGAGTACCCCTTTACAAGAAAAAAAAAATGGAAGAAAGGATTTATGTTGACTCAGGCTTGTCTGCTGGGATGAGGCAGGCCAAGTTGAATCTGGGTCTTCCTGGAGCAAAGAAAGAGATTTAAGCTTTTGTTTTCTTTAATCAGCATTTTTGCAAAATAATTAGAATCTCGGGAGGTTAGTTAAAGGTTATAAATCATGGTTTCAGGATCGGATTATAGTTATAACAAAAATTTATTCTTCATTGTGGTCTCATCATTGGATTAATTATTGAATTTTACTGTAGAATGATTGAATAAGATAAGCACAGGAAGCATGCATTTGCCTCTCTGGATTGTTATGATATAGAAATTATTGGGGTATAGTTCTTAATAATGGAGAGGCCTCGGGATATGACCTACCTGCTTTGCAGGCTCTTCAACTAGAGCATCCTAGTGATCAATAGGAAAATGAAACAAATGAATGAAATAAAATGTTCTGAGGTTACTAGGTATGCCCATTGAGTTCAGCTTCCTAGCTTGAGGGTCCTAAAAGGCAGCAGCTGAGAGGACTTGTGTGTAGGTAGTTCATTTTGGAAAAGAGAGTGAAGGTAGTGAATAGTGGAGAGTAAGCAGGGGGGGAGCAAAACTGAATCTTAGATTGTGCTAGGCTGGTTACCGTTTATCCACTGGCTCCTATCGACTGGTGATCTAGGCTTTCCTAAAGGTATGCTACTTCTCCATATTGCCACATGGTTTACATCCCAGGGTGATGACCAGGATCTTCTAAGTGTCTCAAGCAGCAAGTGTCAGAAAAGCAAGAGATACACTGGTTAGCGGTGTTACAGGGGTAATGACAGGGATCAAGGTGTCATCAGGATACGACTGTTTGCAGCTAGCTGCTGCACTGATAGCTGAAGGAAAAGGTAAGTCAAGATGGTGTGAGAGAGAGTCCAAAAAATAAAAATCCCAAATTTGTAATAATTACTAACTTAGAATAATACTCTTTTGTAGATTTTCCAGCTTAGAGAGATAAGCTTACCTCAGCCCGCAGTGAATGGGGAACCCCAGCAATGTGACGGAATTCATTCTTTCGGGCGTTGCAGAGAACCCAGAGCTGCGGAAAATACTCTCTGCTGTGTTTTTTATCGTGTACGTGTCCCCCGTTTTGGGGAACCTCCTCACTGTGGTAACTGTGGTCACAAGTCAGAGTCTGAGGTCACCCGTGTATTTCTCCTTACCTCCTTGTCCGTCATGGATGTCACCTGCTCTTCCGTCGTTGCCCCAAGATGATCGTGGACTCCCTCTCTGAGACCACTGCCATCTCGCTCAAAGCCTGCATGGCCCAGATCTTCGCTGAGCACTTCTTTGGTGGAGTGGGCATCATCCTTCTCACTGTGATGGCCTATGACCGTTACGTGGCCATCTGTAAGCCTCTTCACTACAAGACCCTCATGAGGCCTCCTGTGTGCTGCCTACTACTGGGAGGGTCATGGGTGGGGGCATTTATCCATGCAACTGTGCAGCTTCTCTTCATGTATCAAATTCCCTTCTGTGGTCCCAACGTCATTGATCATTTTATGTGTGATTTGTTTCCGTTGCTGAAACTGGCCTGCATGGACACCCGCACCCTGGGCCTCTTAGTCATCCTCAACAGTGGGGTGATGTGTCTCACCATCTTCTTCATCCTCGTCACCTCTTATGTGGTCATTCTCTGCTCCCTGAAGTCCTGCGGTTCTGAAGGGCGGCGTAAAGCCCTCTCCACCTGTGGCTCCCACCTCATGGTGGTCTTCATGTTCTTCATGCCTTGCATTTTCTTGTATGTGAGGCCTGTGGTCACTTACCCCATAGACAAGTCAATGGCTGTGTCCTTCACCATCGTTGCACCCATGTTAAATCCCCTGATCTACAGCTTGAGGAACGTGGAGGTGAAAAAACGCCATGAGGAAACTGTGGATGAGACAAGGGGCCTTGTGTGGTCATTAGCTTACATGCCAAGAGCAGTCTTTCTTACAAGGACAATGTGCCTTTCAGTTCAGTTCAGTTCAGTTCAGTTCAGTTCAGTTGCTCAGTCGTGTCCGACTCTTTGAGACCCCATGAATCGCAGCATGCCAGGCCTCCCTGTTCATCACCAACTCCTGGAATTTACTCAAACTCATGTCCATCGAGTCGGTGATGCCATCCAACCATTTCATCCTCTGTTTTCCCCTTCTCCTCCTGCCCTCAATCTTTCCCAGAATCAGGGTCTTTTCAAATGAGTCAGCTCTCCGCATGAGGTGGCCAAAGTATTGGACTTTCAGCTTCAACATCGGTCCTTCCAATGAACATCCAGGACTGATGTCCTTTAGGATGGACTGGTTGGATCTCCTTGCAGTCCAAGGAGTTCTCCAACACCACAGTTCTCCAACACCACAGTTCAAAAGCATCAATTCTTTGGCATTCAGCTTTCTTTATAGTCCAACTCTCACATGCATACATGACCACTGGAAAAACCATAGCCTTGACTAGACGGACCTTTGTTGGCAAAGTAATGTCTCTGATTTTTCACATGCTGTCTAGGTTGGTAATAACTTTCCTTCCAAGGAGTAAGTGTCTCTTAATTTCATGGCTGCAATCACCATCTGCAGTGATTTTGGAGCCCAGAAAAATAAAGTCAGCCACTTTTTCCACTGTTTCCCCAACTATTTGCCATGAACTGATGGGACCGGATGCCATGATTTTAGTTTTCTGAATGTTGAGCTTTAAGCCAACTTTTTCACTCTCCTCTTTCACTTTCATCAAGAGGCTCTTTAGTTCTTCTTCACTTTCTGCCATAAGGGTTGGTGTCATCTGCATATCTGAGGTTATTGATATTTCTCCTGGTAATCTTGATCCCAGCTTGTGCTTCACTCAGCCCAGCGTTTCTCATGATGTACTCTGCATATAAGTTAATAAGCAGGGTGACAATATACAGCCTTGACGTACTCCTTTCCCTATTTGGAACCAGTCTGTTGTTCCATGTCCAGCTCTAACTGTTGCTTCCTCACCTGCATACAGGGTGCCTTTACCTTCCCATTCATTCCAATCTATTGAGGATACAGCAGTCACTGGCATCATTTAATCATGCAAATCAGGTGAAGATTCTGTAATCCTGTTATTCCCCACCTCTCCAGTGCATTTTGGGCTCCATTCCCTTTCTCACAAGGCTCTGGCCACTTTCTCTTTCTCTCTATTTTTTTATCCTGCCTTTTGAGTAATTCAATCATTTTCCAGTTTGGGGCTTTTGCTTTTCTTACACTGCTTACTCCTGAAATTCTCTTTCCCAGAGTTTTTCTTCTTTGTCTCTATCTCATTTTCTTCCCCTCTTTAGATGAACTCTCATTTCCTTAGACAAGTTTTCCCTGATGGCTTTCTCTAGCCATTCTTCTAGGTTACTCTTTAACTCTTCATCTGATTATATCCTTAGTATCAAAGTCACAAACTATACTTTAAAAATTATTTCTTGGCTTTTTTTTTCATTAGCTTTTTTTAATTATTATTTTTTCATTTATTTTTATTAGTTGGAGGCTAATCACTTTACAATACCGCAGTGGGTCTTGTCATACATTGACACATATATATGGAATTTAGAAAGATGGTAATGACAACCCTGTATGCAAAACAGAAAAAGAGACACGGATGTACAGAACAGACTTTTGGACTCTGTGGGAGAAGGCGAGGGTGGGATGTTTCAAGAGAACAGCATCGAAACATGTGTATTTCTTGGCTTTTATTTTACCTTTTCCTTCGAACAAATTTGTAATCCTTGTAAGGTCAAGGGTTATGTTTATTGCTTCATGCTATGGATAGAACACTGTCAGTAAGCTAGTAGGTGCTTAATAAATATCTTTGAATGAATATAAGTGTGAAAGTAACTTGTTTTTTAATATTACAAATTAATACTGAAAAGTAGAGGTGAATATATGTGTGTGTGTGTGTGTTTATGTATATATACAATATAGGAGTTAGAATTATCTGGTTTGCATGTTTCCAAGTGTCTTTTCTGGAAACTTTTGGAAGCAAACACAACTTCAGATTAGTACTGTACTCAGTACTTTACTATTTAATAAGGAATACAGCACTGCCAAAATTCTCTGCTGCTGTTATTTCTCCTTTAGAGAAGCAGAGTAAGAATCACTCACACTGGGAGTCAAGATACTTCAGAATCTAGTGTCTGTAGCTATGGCCTTTATGAAAAAAAAGTAACTCTGTAAAGGTCTAAATTTTTCTTTAACTCTGGGAAAATTTTTTTTGCTGTTATATCATAGAGCTGGATTTTAAAAATCCAAATGACATTTCTTTTCCTCCAGATCTTGCTTTGTCTGTCACTAGAGAGTACTCTTGCCTGGAAAATCCCATGGACGGAGGAGCCTGGTGGGCTGCAATCCATGGGGTCGCGAAGAGTCGGACACAACTGAATGACTTCACTTTCGCTTTTTACTTTCATGCATTGGAGAAAGAAATGGCAGCCCACTCCAGTGTTCTTGCCTGGAGAATCCCAGGGACAGGGGAGCCTGATGGGCTGCCGTCTATGGGGTCGCACCGAGTCGGACACGACTGAAGTGACTTAGCAGCAGCAGCAGCAGCAGCAGAGAGACACTGATGTCTTTTAAAAAGTCTCTCTTACCTAGCATATGGGAAATCTAATGTCTTAGACTAAATTAGCATTCTGTTATAGTTTTCTTAGCTTTAAAAATACATAGTATATATGATAGAAATAGTTACAATATCAGTCATAGTATTTAAAGCAAAGACAATAATTAAGCCAGTATTTATTTTTATACACAAAACATGTGTACAGTAGATATTTCATGTTAGTTATCATCAGCTATTTTCGAAAACTTTGAGGTTCATTTATCTACTGAAGAATATTTGGTTGCATTGTATGAGGTGTCCGATGAGGGACACCTGTCATGAATAAGGTGATGCTTCTCTTTTACCTTGGGGATTGCATTCTAGTGCAGGAGACAATACAAGGAATGAAAACAAAGTCAGGAAGTGTTAACAGATTGTCAGAAATTGTAATGGAATGGTGCATATGTGACCAGGCAACTTTAGTTAGGTGGACAGTGGGGCTTTTCTGAGAGGTTACTTCTAAACTTCTAAATGATGAGATAGAATCATTCTTAAACACATCCATGAGAAGAGCATTTCAAGGGAATACGGAAAAGCTTGTGAAAAACTTATAAGGTAGAAGCCAGCTTGAATAGAAGAAGGTCAGGATAATCAATGGACAGGAGGGAATGTGATGCAAGGTGAGATGTGAAAATTACACAGATTTCTTCTGATGCAAGGCAAGATGTGAAAATTAAACAAATTTCTTCTGATCAAGAAATCTGTTGTTTTTTGACTTTTAAGTTCAAAAAGAATTATGGGCATCAGAATAATTTTGATTAGAATAATAATTAAAAATCAAATCCTCCATGTGTTTATGGATAACTCAACAATTTGGCATCAAACATCTTTGCACATAGGATTCCCAGATGATGCTAGTGGTAAAGAACATGCCTGCCAACGCAGGAGACATAAGAAATGCTAGTTCAATCCTAGGGTCAGGAAGATCCCCTGGTGGAAGGCGTGGGGACCTACTCCAGTATTCTTGCCTGGAAAATCCCATGAATAGAGGAGCCTGGTGGGCTCCATAGGGTCTTAAAGAGTAGGACATGACTGAAGCAACTTGGTATGCATGCACTTGTCCTGGCAGGGAGTGGCCATTTGATTTTTGCTACGTCATAACAGAGCGTAATGTTTACTGGCTGCCTACAATATCTTAAAATTGAACATCTGGATTCACCTAATAATTATTTCTCTTGCCTCATGTCAAAGAAGAAGAAAAAACTGCCCAGTTTCAGTTCAGTGGCTCAGTCGTGTCTGACTCTTTGCGACCCCATGGACCGCAGCATGCCAGGCCTCCCTGTCCATCACCAACTCCTGGAGTCCACCCAAACCCATGTCCATTGAGTCGGTGATGCCATCGAACCATCTCATTCTCTGTCATCCCCTATCTCCTCCTGCCCTCAATCTTTCCCAGCATCAGGGTCTTTTCAAATGAGTCAAGTCTTCGCATCAGGTGGCCAAAATATTGGAGTTTCAGTTTCAACATCAGTCCTTCCAATGAACACCCAGGACTGATCTCCTTTAGGTGGACTGGTTGGATCTCCTTGCAGTCCTGACAGTGTGTAAATGTTGATCTCTGTGAGAACTTTCTGATGATCACTTTTACTATTTTAATTATAAGAATTGGAAGGTTCATAATGAGATCCCTAAAGCTAAATAATATTTTTGGCAATTCTCTAGCATCAGAGTAGGTTCAGAATTTACGTTTTCTATTACAAAGGTAAGGCCATTCTGAGCATTCATGCTGAAGTTGTTATCCACAATTAGATTCCACAAATCTCTTCTCTCTTCTGTAGGTCTCCCTAGTTTCTTCACATGAAATAGCTTTATTCATTAAATATATTACTTTTCAGCTCACTGCTCACCTTTTTTGTTTGGTTCTTTAATGCTCTTATTCTGAAACAAATCTTGGTCTTGCTGCTTTTTAAAAGAAACTCACTGTAGATAATTGATTGTAAATAATCTAATCTGTGTAATAGAAAATTTCAACACTATTTATGATACAAAGACATTACAAAGTAGTAATAAGATAACATTTTAATTTGAAGGAGAGTATTGGCCTAAAAAAACACAAAAAACTACTGCAAACATCCAACTTATTTGGAGACATTAAATAAGCTTACTTCCTATATCATTCTGAAAATGTAAGCTATCTGAAGGGAACTTCTTTAGATTCTTGCAACTATATCTACCAATTTTCCAGCACCCATTCAGATACCTTCTTACCTACTCTTAAAAATTCATTCATTAAAAAAAAAAAATCATTCATTATCTATGCTCCTATGCAAAGAAATCAACCTCTTTATTGTACACTAGACCTTATTTCCTTCTTGTTTGCGTGAGGGCATTGGTCTAAAAATAGCTTCTATATCTATTTTATCTACATTTCACTTTTTATTTGATCATTTTACTTCAGCAAAGAAGCAAATATGTTATACCCTTCATCTTTAAAGTAAAATCTCATGGAGAGATCACAACAGACAACACTGAAATACAAAGGATCATAAGAGACTACTACCAGCAGCTCTATGCCAATAAAATGGACAACTTGGATGAAATGGACAAATTCTTAGAAAAGTATAACTTTCCAAAACTGAACCAGGAAGAAATAGAAGATCTTAACAGACCCATCACAAGCAAGGAAATCGAAACTGTAATCAAAAATCTTCCAGCAAACAAAAGCCCAGGACCAGATGGCTTCACAGCTGAATTCTACCAAAAATTTAGAGAAGAGCTAACACCTATCTTACTCAAACTCTTCCAGAAAATTGCAGAGGAAGGTAAGCTTCCAAACTCATTCTATGAGGCCGCCATCACCCTAATTCCAAAACCAGACAAAGATGCCACAAAAAAAGAAAACTACAGGCCAATATCACTGATGAACATAGATGCAAAAATCCTTAACAAAATTCTAGCAAACAGAATCCAACAACATATTAAAAAAATCATACACCATGACCAAGTGGGCTTTATCCCAGGAATGCAAGGATTCTTTAATATCCGCAAATCAATCAATGTAATACACCACATTAACAAATTGAAAGATAAAAACCATATGATTATCTCAATAGATGCAGAGAAAGCCTTTGACAAAATTCAACATTCATTTATGATTAAAACTCTCCAGAAAGCAGGAATAGAAGGAACATACCTCAACATAATAAAAGCTATATATGACAAACCCACAGCAAGCATCACCCTCCATGGTGAAAAATTGAAAGCATTTCCCCTGAAATCAGGAACAAGACAAGGGTGCCCACTCTCACCACTACTATTCAACATAGTGTTGGAAGTTTTGGCCACAGCAATCAGAGCAGAAAAAGAAGTAAAAGGAATCCAGATAGGAAAAGAAGAAGTAAAACTCTCACTGTTTGCAGATGACATGATCCTCTACATAGAAAACCCTAAAGACTCTACCAGAAAATTACTAGAGCTAATCAATGAATATAGTAAGGTTGCAGGATATAAAATTAACACACAGAAATCCCTTGCATTCCTATATGCTAACAATGAAAAAACAGAAAGAGAAATTAAGGAAACAATACCATTCACCATTGCAACAAAAAGAATAAAATACTTAGGAGTATATCTACCTAAAGAAACAAAAGACCTATACATAGAAAACTATAAAACACTGATGAAAGAAATCAAAGAGGACACAAACAGATGGAGAGAACATACCGTGTTCATGGATTGGAAGAAAAATATTGTCAAAAATGGCTAATTCTACCAAGCAATCTATAACGATTCAATGCAATCCTATCCAAGCTACAAAGGTAAATTTTCACAGAACTTAGAAAATGATTTCACAATTTGTATGGATTACAAACCTCGAATAGCCAAAGTAATCTTGAGAAAGAAGAATGTAACTGGGGGAATCAACCTGCCTGACTTCAGACTCTACTACAAGGCCACAGTCATCAAGACAGTATGGTACTGGCACAAAGACAGAAATATAGATCAATGGAACAGAATAGAAAGCCCAGAGATGAATCCACGAACCTATGGACACCTTATCTTCGACAAAGGAGGCAAGGATATACAATGGAAAAAAGACAACCTCTTTAACAAGTGGTGCTGGGAAAACTGGTCAACCACTTGTAAAAGAATGAAACTAGAACACTTTCTAACACCATACACAAAAATAAACTCAAAATGGATTAAAGATCTAAATGTAAGACCAGAAACTATAAAACTCCTCGAGGAGAACATAGGCAAAACACTCTCCGACATAAATCACAGCAAGATCCTCTATGACCCACCTCCCAGAATATTGGAAATAAAAGCAAAACTAAACAAATGGGACCTAATGAAACTTAAAGCTTTTGCACTACAAAGGAAACTATAAGTAAGGTGAAAAGACAGCCCTCAGATTGGGAGAAAATAATAGCAAATGAAGAAACAGACAAAGGATTAATCTCAAAAATATACAAGCAACTCCTGCAGCTCAATTCCAGAAAAATAAATGACCCAATCAAAAAATGGGCCAAAGAACTAAACAGACATTTCTCCAAAGAAGACATACAGATGGCTAAGAAACACATGAAAAGATGCTCAACATCACTCATTATCAGAGAAATGCAAATCAAACCACAATGAGGTACCATTACACACCAGTCAGGATGGCTGCTATCCAAAAGTCTACAAGCAATAAATGCTGGAGAGGGTGTGGAGAAAAGGGAACCCTCTTACACTGTTGGTGGGAATGCAAACTAGTACGCGACTATGGAGAACAGTGTGGAGATTTCTTAAAAGCTGGAAATAGAACTCATATGACCCAGCAATCCCACTTCTGGGCATACACACTGAGGAAACCAGATCTGAAAGAGACACGTGCACCCCAATGTTCATCACAGCACTGTTTATAATAGCCAGGACATGGAAGCAACCTAGATGCCCACCAGCAGATGAATGGATAAGGAAGCTGTGGTACATATACACCATGGAATATTACTCAGCCGTTAAAAAGAATTCATTTGAATCAGTCCTAATGAGATGGATGAAACTGGAGACCCTTATACAGAGTGAAGTAAGCCAGAAAGATAAAGAACATTACAGCATACTAACACATATATATGGAATTTAGAAAGGTGTTAACGATAACCCTATATGCAAAACAGAAAAAGAGACACAGAAATACAGAACAGACTTTTGAACTCTGTGGGAGAAAGTGAGGGTGGCATGTTTTGAAAGAACAGCATGTATATTATCTATGGTGAAACAGATCACCAGCCCAGGTGGGATGCATGAGACAAGTGCTCGGGCGTGGTGCACTGGGAAGACCCAGAGGAATCGGGTGGAGAGGGAGGTGGGAGGGGGGATCGGGATGGGGAATATGTGTAACTCTATGGCTGATTCATATCAATGTATGACAAAACCCACTGAAATGTTGTGAAGTAATTAGCCTCCAACTAATAAAAAAAAATAATAAAATAAAATAAAATAAATAAAATTACAATGGCAACTGCAAAAAAAAAAAATAGTGATCTCAAATAGTATACTTTGAGACTTTTTTCTAAGGAACAGCATTGAATGTAGTTATTCATTATAGATTAGAAGGTGCATTACTAACACCAAACTCTTCTTTCCCAAATGCATTATTTATTTGCTGACATTAAATTCTATTTTTTTTTAAAGTCTCTCTTGGCTTATAGAAACAAAAAATAAAACAAAAATTGTGTATAACTACACTACTGTGTTTATTTAAGCAGAGCAGTGTTGGAAAACTCATAGGCAAACTCCACTGGCTGTTTTTTTCCTATCCCCAAGCAGCTGCTTTTAAAAATTCTAGGAACACATAAAGTAAAGAAAGAACAGGAGAGATTTCTAATTCTGCTTGGGTAGCCGGATTTTTTTTTTTTTTTTCTCTTTGATAGTATTGCATGGCACCAGGATTTGTTCTTTCACTTTTTAAAACTTTATGCAACTAACTGCAAAAATCAGTCTTTTTTGGCATACACTGATGTTTAGAAAAATTAACCATATACTGACTATAAAATTAACCATATGCTAGCTGTAAAGTGTGTCTCAACACATGTAAAGGACTACAGTGTAACAGTCAATTAAGTCAGACATGGATGACAACCATAAAACTAAGACATATCCATATGATTCGAAGTTCAAGAAATGACCACATAAATAACATATGTCTCAAAGAAGAAATCATAAGAGATTCAGTAATATTTCAAATTGAGTAATAAAAATGTAAGATTTCATAACTTGTGAAATGTTGGTAAATTATTACCAAGAGGATATTTTATTTAAAATGCATTTATTAGAAAAGAAAATATGATGAAAATAGGTCAAACAAGCAATCCTCTCAAGAAGTTATTGAAAGAAGGGCAAATTAAGCAAAGGTAAGTAAAAGGAAGGGGGTAAAAAGGTAAGAGAAGATCTTCGTGAAATATAAACTAATCATAGAATGGAGAAGATCGAAAGAACCAAAAGCTGGTTCTGTTAAAAGATTATAGAATTGACATAACTTGCCAAAACTGACACACACGAAGAAAAAAGCAAAAAACAAAAAAAATAAAAAAATTAAAAAACCTACAGTTATTAAGGAAATAGTAATTAAAACAATCTTACCTTAAAGAAAACTTCAAGCCCAAATGGCTCTAACAAAAATATTATGGACTATTAAATGAAATTGAGAAGATATGTGTAAGATCTTTTTGTAGAAATTCATACACACTGAATTGAAATCTTAAAAGGCTGAAATAAATGGAAATGTATACTATATGCATGGATCAGGGAACTTAAACTGCAAAGAAGTCAGTTCTCCCTACATTGATTTATAAATTTAGTGAAATCTCTACCCAAATCCCTACACAAATCTCTGTGGAACAAGAGAAGCTGAATTTAAATTTGCAAGGAAATGCAGAGTTCTAACATCTAACTCTTAGTACAAGTGTGTGTGCAGAGGCAAATTTTCCACAGAGCTTACGCTGTCCACTGTCAGGACCCTTGGAGATGTGCAAACACTGTATTCACGTGGTTGTGTGTTTTTGTTAAATGTGTAACCATAGACAGATATAACTCTGCCTTTCCTCTCTGAATCCACCTCCCTTACCCACCTGCTCAAGTTGGCTGACTTTGGAATGGCTGTGGGCATTTGAGGGATCTGAATGAGGAGAGTGGAGTTGGGGATCTAGTTAAAGTTGGTGGCCTGAGTTCGTGGCTCTCAGCCACTTCCATATGGAGCTACTTCAGTTGTCAGAATGGCTTCAAGAACACTCCTAAGGCCCCTGGGCTAACTCACCCAGAGTTGTCACCTGAAGGTTAAGGACCAGAGTCTATAGCACAGCACGGATTGTCTTAAGGAATTTGGTGGGCAGAGGACGAGAAACCAGATGAGAAAAGTGCTGCCTGAAGCTAGTCTGTATGAAAACTTCCCAATAAGAGAGGCATAAAATATTCAGTAGAGAGTTCATTTCTCATTAATGATCAAATCAAAATAGGAGTTCTTTTGTTTCAGGCATATACATGGCAATGCAGGGTGTAATCATAATATATGGTAAGAAAAGTTTTGCGAATGTGATCCTCTCTTCAAAATATCTTATTTTATAGAATTAATGCTTTTTCCATCTTATGGTCCTGACTTTTGCCACATCAGGGAAGACAGCAAATTAGCACAAATTTATTTTTCCCTTACCACAATATCACAGACAGAAGTTTGGTTTTTACCTTAGATCTTAGCAGCCTCAGCCTATAATTTCCTTACTTTCACATTTTTCACTTAATGGAAGCACTTTATGGCTTCTCTTTGGCATAAACAAATTGCCAACATCCATATCCTTGCACATCTGGGTGATTATTAAGTAAAACAAGGGTCCCATGAGAGTGAGACCCCCTGAGACTATGAAAACTGATGTGATAACCAAGTGGTCCTGTGTCCCTAACGGTGGGATGCTCAAGACAAGGAAGATTCATGTCCTAGAAAGGACAGAGCAGGACTCGTGAGAAGTCCTGACACTACTCAGAATGGTGCACAATTTAAAATTTATGAATGATTTGCTTATGGAATGTTCTACCCAATATTTTCAGATTACAGCTGACCATGGGTAACTGAAACAATAGGAAGCAAAATAGCAAATAAAGGAAGAGTATGTCCCTGTTATTAAACTTGTTTGCTTCTCTCCTGTGAACTTGAATTTTATTACAGAGGGCCTCAGCCAAGAACCTAGAAAGAGAGAGGGAATATTCTTTTTCTCCCCCACAACAGCATTAAAATTTTAAATGGCTGTTCATCCAAATACCATAGTAAGGATAGCTAGGGAGAGAAAATACACATGCAACACATAGAATTGTCTACAGGTACAAATCTAAAATACATTGATCCACAATCAAAAAGAAAAATAAAAATGGACAAAATTTGCTTCAGAAGAAATTCAAATGTGAAATAAATATATAAAAAGATGCTCAAACCTCATTAGCCACCAGAGAAATGCAGATAAAGGCACACTGTGTTACCACTACATTACACTATATTAGTGAATTTAAGAAGACTGTAATCCTATAGAGCGAATGGGAATACTTTCTACTGATGAGAGAAGTATAGCTTGATAACTTTTTGGACAGATGCTCAAGAGTTTCTATTAAAACTAGTATATTAATAGCACATGATTAGCAATTTTACTCCCAGATACACACCCTACGCTTGTATACAATGTGGTCGTTGTTCAAGAATATCCACAGCATCACTGTTGGTTGCATATCCAAACTGGAAACAACTCAAATATTCATCAACAATAGAAAGCTATGTATATTCCATTGTATAAATTATAGAGTCACACAACAGTATTACTGAATCTTAAATGAATAATGTTAAGCAAAGAACACAAAAGAACACATATTACATGATTTCATTCACAGAAAGTTAAAAACAGACAAAATTAAACTATATTCCTTAGGGATCAACAGTTAGGTAGCAAAATTTTAAAGAAAAATCAAGGAAGTGTTTCTAATGGAATTCAGGATTTGGTTCCTATGGTGAGGGAAGAGTAGGGAAGAGACAGAGAGGAATTTCTAGCATCAGGAAGATGCTAGTAATATTTCCTGTATTTTTTACCTGAGTAGAGTTATAGAGTTTTTTCTTTTTTTGCTTTATATTTTAATAATCTGACAAATTATGTTTAATATAATCTTCATATATTTATTATGTTTCAATATAAAACTGTTATTTAAATATAATATTCCAAGGAGGAATAAATTCTCCTGTACTCATCTAGGTTTTTCTGTCTGGTCTAAAAGTTAAGTTGACATGAGACAGATTAACAGGAGAAAATCAAACAAGACTTTAATAATATGTTCACATGGAGAGACCCAGGAAAACTGAGTAACTCCTCAAAATGTCTGAAACCTTGACCTTAAACACCTTCAGCTAAAGAGCTAAATATTTAAATATCTTCAGCTAAAGACAAAAGAGGATGTTGGGGTAGTGGTTTGGGACTTCAGAGGGAGGATGGCAGTTCATATGGAGATGGGGAAGCAGAGGTCTGGTAAACAACTGTTTGCTGGGTCAGCAGAGGCAAGGGGGCACAGAGAGGAATTTTAACAGACTTTGCTACTTCCTCCCTGTTTAAACACCCAGTTCTTTCTGTGGTGGTCTATGGTGACATCTTCTTTCCTGAACCAACTTCCCTGTCTACATTCTTTAAGCCATTGAAGGGGAAGGTCAAATTTTCTTCCAGATTCTTCAGACCCTTAATTGTTTTAGGCTAAAAATAAGCTAAATGTCAGAGACACATTTTGCTGTGGCAAATTTTGCTCCCCTACAAATGCATACTAAAGTTGAATAATATTAAACTTCACTCCAGATAAATATTTACTAAGGAAAGAATGTCTATTTTGTAAGCAGATAAGTTAGGGAGTACTAGGGGAAAGAAAACCAGGAGTGGTTTTCTTGACATCAGTTCAGTTCAGTTGCTCCATCATCTCTGACACTTTGTGACCCCCATGGCTGCAGCACCTGTCCATCACACACTGCCAAACTTGTTCAAACTCATGCCCATCAAGTCGGTGATGCCATCCAACAATCTCATCCTCTGTGGTCCTCTTCTCCTGCCTCCTGTTAACAGACGTTGGCAAATTGATCTCTAGTTCCTCCATCTTTCTAAATCCAGCTTCAACATCTAGAAGCTCATGGTTCATGTACTGTTGAAGATTAGCTTGAAGAATTTTGAGCATTACTTTGCTAGCGTGTGAGATGAGTGCAACTGTGTGGTAGTTTGAGCAATTTTTGGCATTGTCTTTCTCTGGAATTGGAATGAAAACTGACCTTCTCCAGTCCTGTGGCCACTGCTGAGTTTTCCAAATTTGCTGGCATATTGACTGCAGCACTTTCACAGCATCATCTTTTAGGATTTGAAATAACTCAACTGGAATTCCATCATCTCCACTAGCTTTGTTCATAGTGATGCTTCCTAAGGCCCATTTGACTTCACACTCCAGGATGTCTGGCTCTAGGTGAATGATCACAGCGTCATGGTTACCTGGGTCATTAAGATTTTTTTTTCTTTTGGTATAGTTCTTCTCTGTATTCTTGCCACCTCTGCTTAATATTTTCTGCTTTTGTTAGGTCCATGCCATTTCTGTCCTTTATTGTGCTCATCTCTGGATGAAATATTCCCTTGGTATCTCTAATTATCTTAAAGAGAGCTCTAGTCTATCCCATTCTGTTGTTTTTCTCTATTTCTTTGCAAGATCATTTAGGAAAGCTTTCTTATCTCTCCTTGCTATTCTTTAGGACTCTGCATTCAGATTGATATATTATTCCATTTTTCCTTTGCTTTTTGCTTCTCTTCTTTTCACAGCTATTTGTAAGGCCTCCTCAGACAACTGTTTTGCCTTTTTGCATTTCTTCTTCCTGGCAATAGTTTTGATCACTGCCTCCTGTACAGTGTTATGAACCTCTGTCCATAGTTCTTCAGGAACTCTGTTTATCAGATACAATCCTTGAATCTATTTGTCACTTCCACTGTATAATTGTAAGGGATTTGATTTAGGTCATACCTGAATGGTCTAGTGGTTTTCCCTACTTTCTTCAATTTAAGTCTGAATTTGGCAATAAGGAGTTCATGATCTGAGTCACAGTCTGTTTCAGGTCTTGTTTTTGCTGACTGTATAGAGCTTCTCCATCTTCAGCTGCAAATAATATAATCAGTCTGATTTTGGTATCAACCATCTGGTGATGTACATACAAAGAGTCATCTCTTATGTTGTTGGAAGAAGGTGTTTGCGATGACCAGTGCATTTTCTTGGTGAAACTCTGTTGGCCTTTGCCCTGCTTCATTCTGTACTCCAAGGCCAAACCTGCCTGTCATTCCAGGTATCTCTTGACTTCCTACTTTTGCATTCCAGTCCCTTATGATGAAAAAGACATCATTTTTGGTGTTATTTCTACAAGGTCTTGTAGGTCTTCATGGAATCATTCAACTTCAGCATCTTCAGCTGTAGTGGGTGGGCAAATGCTTGGATTACTGTAATACTGAATGCCTTGCCTTGGAGAAATACAGATCATCCTGTCATATTTGAGATTACACCCAAGTACTACACATCAGACTGTTTCGTTACCATGAGGGCTATTCTGTTTCTTCTAGGTGATGCTTGTCCACAGTAGTAGATGTAATGGTTGTCTGAATTAAATTCACCCATTCCAGTCCATTTTAGTTTGCTGATTCCTAAAATGTCAATGTTCACTCTTGCCATCTCCTGTTGGACCACTTCCAATTCACCTTGATTCATGGACCTAACATTCCAGTTTCCTATGCAATATTGTTTACTACAGCATCAGTCTTTACTTCCATCACCAGTCACATCCACAGTTGGGTTTTTTTTTTTTTTTTTTTTTTTTTTGCTTTGGCTCAGCCTCTTCATTCTTTCTGGAGCTATTTCTCCACTCTTCTAAAGTAGCATATTGGGCACCTACCAACCTGGGGAGTTCATCTTTCAGTGTCCCATCTTTTTGCCTTCTCATACTGTTCATGGAGTTCTCAAGGCAAGAGTACTGCAGTGGTTTGCTGTTCCCTTCTCCAGTGGACCACCTTTTGTTAGAACTCCCCACCATGACCCATCCATCTTGGATGGCGCTACATGGCCTGGCTCATGAAAAAGTCATTTTTGCCCAAGCCATCTTCGGATCTAAAGTGTAGCTGCAATCCTTGCCCTTCAACAAATCTCAGTAATTAATGATCTTAGGGGAACAAAGGAATACAGGGACAGAGAAAAGGAAGTCAAACAACAGTGCAGTCATAAAGCAGAGTACAGGCTTCCCTGGTGCTCAGATGGTAGAGAATCCTCCTGCCATGTGAGAGACCTAGGTTTGATCCCTGCGTTGGGAAGATCCCCTGGAGGAGGGCATGGCAACCCACTCCAGTATTCTTGCCTGGAGAATCCCCATGGACAGAGGAGCCTGGTTGGGTACAGTCCATGGGGTCACAAAGAGTCAGACAGGACTGAGCAACGAAGCACAGCACGCAAAGAAGAGTACTCATTCCTCTGGAAGGAATACATATAAAAATGTATCTTTGAGTTCTATGGGAACTGACTCCCACCCAGGCAGAGGATAGAAGAGTGATGTTGACCTTCCTGATTTCAATCAAGTCAAGCTTGGACTCTGTCAACCTTTGCTCCAATCCTATGCTGAATTCTCCTCTATCTCAAACCCGCACCCCCACCACCATGAACATGCATCTCTACTTAGATTAGAACTTCCTCAGTTTTGCAGTTCTGGGAGTTACTGCTTTGGGAAAGATATCCGGTGTTTTCCTTACTTGATGCAAGTAACAAATCCTTCTCCCACTGTAGGCTCAACACCTACCAAGAGGCAAATCCAGTTTTCCAATAATAATTCCACCTGTCAAAATGAAAGTCAGAGGTTCTATCTTGATCATTTTTAATAGAATTTTGCATTCTGCAAAAATGTTGCCTATTATCTTGTGGAAAACATTTCTTTGAACACTTACAGCCTAGCTTTGCTGAATATCTCCTTTTGGTGATGCATCATCTATCTCTGCTAAACACCTGAATGAAATAAAATATTTCCTATAGGTGAACTTACATTTTGGTATTAAGGATTCAGATCTCTCAACTAGTGCAAAACATAATTAGCAGAAAAAAGGCAACCGAAGGCAAAGAACTGTTAAATGCTCATGAGAACAGAAGATAATTTATGTAATAAAAATAACTTTTGAGTGTTCATTCGCATTTACTTAATAACTCAGCATATCATAAACACTGAAGCACTTCAGCTAGCATTCTGATTCTTCCTTGACATATAATAAAGCTGAATAAGGGACAATTCACTAGTGGAATTTGCCAAAGTGCATTTATTCCAAAGGTTTTTATTGAATGATTTCTGTGCACCTTGCACTGTTCTAAATGCACGGATTATCACAATATGCAAAGCAGTCAAAATCTGTGCTCTCTAGGAGTTTGCATTCTCATTTGGAAGACAGGTAAGAAAAAAATAGTTATAATCTTGTCAGGCAGAGAAAGGTGCTATGAAGACAAATAAAGCAGGATGGAGGGGCAGACAGTGAGGATACCAAACCAGGTGGAGTGGAATGCTGAAAGCTGCTCTTGGTATCATCAGTATGCTGGTTTGTGAGGTGGATGAAGGCAATTTCTCAGAAAGCAGATGTAGTTTGCAATGGTGAGAGTGTCTGCAGGAATATAGAAGGCTGGGTGTTCCCCACATATGGAAAAGCTTTAAAAAAATCTGCATATCGGGAAAGTTTCTATGAGATTCTCAAACACATTGTAAGAAATAAGCTAGTAGATCATTCCCCTCTTTCAATTCAGACTTTCCGTAAACTAGTTTCAAGAAATATGGAGGTTTTTATTGCCTAAGACAAGAAGTTGGGAAGTACTAAACAACTCAGGAGTTGGCTAAAAACACTTTTATTCTCTTACTTTTGAGATTCTTTCTAAATTGCACACTTTCCTTATTCCTGACTGTAAAAGAATGGTTACATAGAAATGATTAAATTATTTTTAGAGGTTTGATACCCTCATGTGCTGGACAACATTATTTTCAAGAGTATCCAATTATCTTTATGTTTGAATGCAGTAGAGGAGTAAAATATATGTGTATAGCCCAGGACCACTCCCAACTAGTGTCAGCATGATCTCTGTAATAATGTCCCCCTCTTCTCTCTAAAACCAGAGCATAGCAAGTATAATCAAACACATAAAAGTGCTTTCAAAATCTCATTGAGAAAATATTTCTTAAATTTTCAAATGAATTTGTTTATTTTAATTAGGAGATAATTACTTTAAAATATTGTGATGATTTTTGCTATACATCAACTTGAATCAGCCACAGTTTTACATGTGTCCCCCCACTCCTGAATCCCCTTCCCAACTCCCTCCCCACCCTATCCCTCTGGGTTGTCCCAGAGCACCAGTTTTGCATGCCTTTATAGCCCATAAGTTTAGCCCTTGCGGAAGGACTTGGAAGTAAAGCACATAAAAGTTTGAAAACTTCTTAGTTTCTAGTTCAGTCGCTCAGTCATGTCCAACTCATGGCAACTCCATGGACTGCAGCATGCCAGGCTTCTCTGTCCATCACCAACTCCTGGAGTTTAATTCAAACTCATGTCCCTCGAGTCGGTGATGTCATTCAACCATCTCATCCTCTGTCCTCCCCTTCCCCTCCTGCCTTCAACCTTTCCTAGCATCAGGGTTTTTTCCAATGAGTCAGTTCTTCTTATCAGATGGCCAAAGTAATGGAGCCTCAGCTTCAGCATTAGTCCTTCCAATGAACACACAGGACTGATCTCCTTTAGGATGGACTGGTTGGAGTTCCTTGCAGTCCAAGGGACTCTAAACAGTCTTCTCCAACACCACAGTTCAAAAGCATTAATTCTTCAGCACTCAGCTTTCTTTATAGTCCAACTCTCACATCCATACATGACTACTGGAAAAACCATAGCTTTGACTACACAAAGCTTTGACTACTTTGTCAGCAAAGTAGTGTCTCTGCTTTTTAATATGCTGTCTAGATTGGTCACAGCTTTTCTTCCAAGGAGCAAGCATCTTTTAATTTCATGGCTGCAGTCACCATCTGCAGTGATTTTGGAGTCCAAAAATATGAAGTCTCTCATTGTTTCCAATGTTTCCCCATCCATTTGCCATGAAGTGATAGAACCAGATGCCATGATCTTAGTTTTCTGAATGTTGAGCTTTAAGCCAACTTTTTCACTCTCCTCTTTCACTTTCATCAAGAGGCTCTTTAGTTCCTCTCTGCTTTCTGCCATAAGGCTGGTGTCATCTGCATATCTGAGGTTATTGATATTTCTCCTGGAAATCATAATTCCAGCTTGTGCTTCATCCAGCCTGGCATTTCACATGATGTACTCTGCATATAAGTTAAGCAAGCAGGGTGACAATATACAGCCTTGACGTATTCCTTTCCTGATTTGGCACCAGTCCATCGTTCCATGTCCGGTTCTAACTGCTACTCCTTGACCTGCATACAGATTTCTCAGGAGGCAGGTAAGGTGGTTTTGTATTCCCATCTTTTTAAGAATTTCCCACAGTTTGTTGTGATCCACACAGTCAAAGGCCTTGGCATAGTCTATAAAGCAGAAGTAGATATCTTCTGGAACACTCTTGCTTTCTTGATGATCCAAGGGATGTTGGCAATTCGATCTGTTCTTAGGTCTTATTTACATTTTTAGCAAGAGCCAGACTAATATTATCACATCTTTCTTGGAGACTTTTCCATAGTTTAACTACAAGTCTAAGTTCCACTAGGGGGGAAAAAATTGACCCATATCTACTTTTTAGTGCTTAATGGATAACTGTATATAGCCAGTATTAATAATAATGAATAGCCAGTTGCTTTAGACAACTGTTTTTAAGATAATTGGTGCCTGAATACATTCTTAAGTTTACTAGTCCTGACATACCTCTTTGTTCTTAACAGATTCTCAAAAATCACCATCACCCATTTGTTGTTGCTATTGTTCTCCTTAGCTGCTGTGTTCATGTGAGATCCAGGAAAACAGCAGTTGTAAAAGAAGTGGTTACTATTTTCAGTGAATAGTATCTGATGTGTGATTTTTGAAAGAAATCAAAATTTTCCTTAGTTAGAAACAGTCTTGTGAACACTTACTGGAATCTGACTAGTGCTGAACTGATCAAAGGTACAAGAGGGAACCAAAAAGAACTGTCCTGAACCAGATTATGAGAAGCCTCCCGCAGGCAGCAAAGTCCCCTACCCCAAAGTGTGTCTCTTGGGCACGAGGATTAATTTAGGCTGATTATTTTTAAGAACCAGAAGACTCAGGTAGGTTTTCTGGTTTTGTTTTTTGTTTGTTGTTGTTTGTTTGCTTGCTTTCCCTACCTCTTAACTGCCTAAAAGAAAGTTTAAAAAAATAATTAAAAGGAGTTTGTTCCCAGAATAGAGCTGTCACCAAAGAGGTCTTCATGGAAAAGGGCCAGATGTGGCGAGGGGAACTTTGCAGAACTAAAGACCAGTGTCCACTCTGTGTCCCCTTGTCGCTGATAGCCCAGCAAACAATTATTTACCAAACACCTGTTTTCTCAACTCCATGTTAATTGCCTTCCTCCCTCTTCACACCAAACCTCTCCTCCAATATCCTCCTTTGTCTTGAGATGAAGTTAGTATTTCAAGAGAGGGTTTCTGCATTTTTATCCAATTATTTAATTTCCTTGGGTCTCTCCATGTGTGAAAGTGAAGTTGAAAGTGTCAGTCACTCAGTCATGTGACCCCATGGACTGTAGCCCACAAGGCTCCTCTGTCCATGGAATTCTCCAGACAAGGATACTGGAGTGGGTAGCTATTCTTTTCTCCAGGGGATCTTTCCAAACAGGGATTGAAGCTGGGTCTCCTGCACTGCAGGCAGATTCTTTACCATCTGAGCCACCAGGGAGATTTCCTGGATCTCTCCCCTACACACATATAAGTAAGCTCTTATTTGATTTTCTCCTGTCAATCTGTCTCATGTCAGCTGAATCCTTAGACCAGACAGAAGAACCTAGAAAGGCAGAGGGAAAATTTTCCTCCCCCGAAGTTGGCATAACTGGAAGGATTCAAGTTTACTAGCTGAAAGGTACACGCCCTGAAGCTGCTGCGGTTCAGAGATCCTCGGACAACTGACAAAAGCCTCCTTTCTCTTCTGTTTTCTAAATTTAGATCAGCAGGAGAAAGTTGTTTTGGAGTTGGTTCCTGGGGCTTGACAATGCTGGTAAATTTGGTAGAGCTATTGATCCTTTGACTCCCGTAGGTGATCACTCTTTTTCTTTGTCTCTGTCTGTTGTGCCATCTATCTTGTTCTCTGACCTGAGAGGTTGACACTAGGACCAAGCGAAGATTCTCTCTTGTCTCCACCAACAGAAAGGTGTGTGTGTGTGTCTCAGTGTGCGTTTTGTGGTCAGGCAGATAGACCGGGATTCTGGGCAGATGTAGCCACTTGGTCAGAAGGACAGGTAATAACCTGGGCTGTGTCAGCTCTCAGCAGAGTTTACTATGAGGGGATCCAGTCCATAAAGGGCCTTTGTCATCTTAAAGTGATCCTTAACACCTGTGCAACAAGATTGTTGCCTTCTTAGGCTATTTTGGAGAGTGACCTTTCTGGATGTCCTGAGGGCTGCATCCTTTGCACTCTGCTGTGAAATACCTCGTGTCTTTATTTAAGCCATAAAAATCTCATTGGTTTGATTCACCATTAAGATTGGAGAAGCTCTATACAGTCAGCAAAAACAAGACCGGGAGCTGACTGTGGCTAGATCATGAACTTCTTATTGCCAAATTCAGACTTAAGCTGAAGAAAGTAGGGAAAACCCAAAGACCATTCAGGTATGACCTAAATCATATCCCTTATGACTATACAGTGGAAGTGAGAAGTAGATTTAAGGGACTAGATCTGATAGACAAAGAGCCTGATGAACCATGGACAGAGGTTCGTGATATTGTACAGGAGACAGGGATCAAGACCATCCACATGGAAAAAAAAAATGCAAAAAGGCAAAATGGTTGCTGAGGAGGTCATACAAATAGCTGTGAAAAGAAGAGAAGCAAAAAGCAAAGGAGAAAAGGAAAGATATTCCCATTTGAATGCAGAGTTCCAAAGAATAGCCAGGAGAGATAAGAAAGCCTTCCTCAGCGATCAATGCAAAGAAATAGAGGAAAACAACAGAATGGGAAAGACTAGAGATCTCTTCAAGAAAATTAGAGATACCAAGGGAACATTTCACACAAAGATGGGTTCGATAAAGGACAGAAATGGTATGGACCTAACAGAAGCAGAAGATATTACGAAGAGGTGGAAAGAATACACAGAAGAACTGTACAAAAAAGATCTTCACGACCCAGATAATCACAATGGTGTGATCACTCACCTAGAGCCAGACATCCTGGAATGTGAAGTCAGGTGGGCATTAGAAAGCATCACTACGAACAAAGCTAGCAGATGTGATGGAATTCCAGTTGAGCTATTTCAAATCCTGAAAGATGATGCTGTGAAAGTGCTGCACTCAATATGCCAGCAAATTTGGAAAACTCAGCAGTGGCCACAGGACTGGGAAAGGTCAGTTTTCATTCCAATTCCAAAGAAAGGCAATCCCAAAGAATGCTCGAACTACCACACAATTGTACTCATCTCACACGCTAGTAAAGTAATGCTCAAAATTCTCCAAGCCAGGCTTTAGCATTACGTAAACCATGAACTTCCAGATGTTCAAGCTGGATTGAGAAAAGGCAGAGGAACCAGAGATCAAATTGCCAATATCTGTTGGTTCATCAAAAAAGCAAGAGAGTTCCAGAAAAACATCTATTTCTACTTTATTGACTACCCCAAAGCCTTCGACTGTGTGGATCACAATAAACTGTGGAAAATTCTGAAGGAGATGGGAATGCCAGACCACCTGGCCTGTCTCTTGAGAAATCTGTATGCAGGTCAAGAAGCAACAGTTAGAACTGGCCATGGAACAACAGACTGGTTCCAAATAGGAAAAGGAGTACGTCAAGGCTGTATATTGTCACCCTGCTTATTTAACTTATATGCAGAGTATATCATGAGAAATGCTGGGCTGGAAGAAGCACAAGCTGGAATTAAGATTGCTGGGAGAAATATCAATAACCTCAGATATGCAGATGACACCACCCTTATGGCAGAAAGTGAAGAGGAACTAAAAAGCCTCTTGATGAAAGTGAAAGAGGAGAGTGAAAAAGTTGGCTTAAAGCTCATCATTCAGAAAACTAAGATCATGGCATCTGGTTCCATCACCTCGTGGGAAATAGATGGGGAGACAGTGGAAACAGTGTCAGACTTTATATTTTTGGTCTCCAAAATCACTGCGGATGGTTATTGCAGCCATAAAATTAAAAGACGCTTACTCCTTGGAAGGAAAGTTATGACCAACCTACATAGCATATTAAAAAGCAGCAACATTACTTTGCCAACAAAGGTCGTCTCGTCAAGGCTTTGGTTTTTCCAGTGGTCATGTATGGATGTGAGAGTTGGACTGTGAGGAAAGCTGAGCGCTGAAAAACTGATACTTTTGAACTGTGGTGTTGGAGAAGACTCTTGAGAATCCCTTGGACTGCAAGGAGATCCACCCAGTCCATCCTAAAGGAGATCAATCCTGGGTGTTCATTGGAAGGACTGATGCTGAAGCTGAAACTCCAATACTTTGGCCACCTCATTCGACAAGTTGACTCATTGGAAAAGACCCTGATGCTGGGAGGGATTTGGGGCAGGAGGAGAAGGGGACGACAGAGGATGAGATGGCTGGATGTTATCACCGACTCGATGGACATGAGTTTGAGTAAGCTCCGGGAGTTGGTGATGGACGGGGAGGCCTGGTGTGCTGCGATTCATGGGGTCACAAAGAGTCGGACACGACTGAGCGACTGAACTGAACTGACTGATCATCTACCTCATCAATAGCCACACAATGGGTCCTTTGAATTGGAAAACCTTCTACTAATAAATTGGTAATTTTTTAGAGAGCTCTCATGGTAAGTAGCTGTTTTATTGGTACTTATGTAAAGACTAAATTAAAAGGTGGATTCAAAGAAATGTAACAGCTAACTCAGAGAACTTGCTCAATTTAAAAAATAGTTTGGAAAGCATTATCAAGTTTGGATCTTACAAATGCTAATAAAATCATTAGGTTAATTAACAAGAGAATGGGAAGAAGCCAAGGGGAAAGTCAAAGGACTCTTCCCAACAGATGGAAATTTTTATAGTTATTAAGCAATACCATAAATAAAACAAATATTTAAAGAGGTAGGACAAAGAGGAATCAGGGAGGGAAGAGGACAGGACTCATCTCAGCAGGTGGAAATGTTTAAATGGTTAATAAGAAATAGGATGTGTGTAATGGATTTTGATGGGATAGGCTGAGTAAGCAAAAGGGACCCTAGTCATATCTCAAAATAAAAGGGTTTCTAAGACGTCCACTCTATTTACCCCAATTTGCAGAAAGTTTAAAAGCCTAAGGCAAAAAGCACTTTGAAAAACATGACCAGAAATTACTTAAAGCAGCATAGAGGTCAGTGAATCAAATTAATGTTGACAGAAGAGCTAGGGTCCCTTGGCTCCATCCGTCCACCCCCATGGGCCCATGGGGACCCATGGCTTCTTGCACCCTCTCTCTCTCTCTTTCATTGCTAAGTCATGTCCAACTCTTGTGACCCCATGGACTATAGCCCACCAGGCTCCCCTGTCCACAGGATTCTCCAGGCAAGAATATTGGAGTGGGTTGCCATTTCCTTCTCCAGGGGATCTCACTGACCCAGGAATCGAACCCAGTTCTCCTGCAATGAAGGCAGACTCTTGCACTGGGAGAAGACAAAAGGCTGAGGAGTAAAGAGGAGGAATTTCTAGGATGGCTCCAGGCAGCAGCCCCATGAACTGTGGTATTAAAACCCACCGGAGGGGCCCTGACTTGGGCTGTAATCACGTTGAGAAAAGGAAAAGTGCAGGGTTGATAGGATGACAGAGGTTAGAATGTTCATGCTGTGAGGGTGTTATGTGGAGATGTTAGACCAGTGTTGCCTCAGTGATTTATGGGACTAAGTGTCAATGGCTGGCCAGGAATGTTTCCCCAACACAGGTTTGCCAGTGGGGTCCTGGCTAGAGGTGTAAGGGGTGATGAAATTGAGGTGAAAGATTGGAGAAAGCTTGTTTATTTGGACACACTTTCGTAGAGTGGTTGTGTCTGTTTTGCCTGGTTGTATTGTGGGGACAGACATTGTGTCTCACTGGGAGTATGTCCCCTGCCTGGAGTTACCAAACAGGGCATAGGACTCTGCCCCTCAGGTGAAGTTAGCTGAACTTGAAGGGAGCCAGCAGGGTTGCCTGAGTCTCTTGGATGTGAGGTGGAGCCTGGGGCTAGTGGTGGTGGTGGTGTTCAGTTGCTCAGTTGTATCTGACTCTTTGCGACCCCATGGACTGCAGCATGCCAGGCTTCCCTGTCTTTTACCATCTTCCAGAGCCTGCTCAAACTTATGTTGATTGATTCGGTGATGCCATCCAACCATCTCATTCTCTGTCGTCCGCTTCTCCTCCTACCTTCAATCCTTCCCAGTATTAGGGTCTTTTAAAATGAGTCAGTTATTCACATCAGGTGGCCAAAGTGTTGGAGCTTCAGCTTCAGCATCAGTCCTGCTAATAAATATTCAGGATTGATTTCCTTTAGGATTGACTGGATTGATCTGCTTGCAGTCTAAGAGTCTTCTCCAGCTCCACAGTTCAAAAGCATCAGTTCTTCAGTGTTCACTCTTCTTTATGGTCCAACTCTCACATCCTTACATGACTACTGGAAAAACCATAGCATTGACTAGATGGACCTTTTTCAGCAAAGTAATGTCTATACTTTTTAATACATTGCCTAGGTTTGTTTAGTACACTTGTGGCCAGAGCCTAATATGGGAGGTGACAGAGGCTTTTAGCCACTGGGCGAACTGGTCTCAAACTGTGCTCTGGAAGAAAGGGCCATTGTTGAATGCCTGGTGCAGACTGTTTTAGATGTGCTAATTGAACCCTGAATTTCTAGAACATAGAAATCTTTCCATCTCCCTTTTAGTTGGAAACCTTCTCCCTGATATGAAGAAGCAAATTAAAGAAAGCCTGGTTGGATGGGCAGAACAGACTTCTAATATCTCTTACACAGCAGCCCAGATCTTTGGAGGAATTAAAAACAACTGTCTTTGTCTTGCACATCTCTACAAAATCAGAAAATAAATACAGTCCACAGTCACCTGAGACTAAGCCCAGTAAACAGGACTGGGAGAATCTGACACCAGGAAAACAAACAAACAAACAAAAAAATAGAGGGAAAGATGCCTTTTAAAAAGTACAAACTACTGGAAAATTCCCCTTGCCAAAAATCTAGCCTATAACTTCCTTGAGATTATTTTTCAGAGACAAATACAAATCTTAAAAGTGCTTTCCATAAATGTAAAGAACCTTAGTCATCTAAGCAGATAACCTTAACTTATTCCAACCATTATTTATTCAGTCATACCTGACTCTTGGCAACCCTATGGACTGTATCCTTTCAGGCTCCTTTGTCCATGGGATTCTCCAGGCAAGAATACTGGAGAATATTTCCGTGCCCTTCTGCAGGGGATCTTTCTGATCCAGGGATCAAATCCACATCCTTTACGTCTCCTGCATTGGCAGGCGGGTTCTTTATCACTAGTGCCACTTGGGAAGCCCGTTTATAGACTAGTGAGTTACATAACATAGGTATTATAATTATATATGTTTCATGAGTAAGGTCTTAAAATGAAATCTCTGATTGCATCTGTCTGTGTGGCTATGTATGTACATTACAAATAGGACCTTTTTCTACTCTCAGATGGGATTGACAAAATCACTGTAAAATAGCTCAACTGGCTTAAAAGTAAGTGCTTATGAAGTAAATATTTCTAAATCTCAGACGTGTTATAGAAACGAAACCAAATGTTTTTCAATTTCATGTGATCTAAGGTTAATCTTTAATAAATAATAGCAAATTTAAGGTTGCTAGTTTAAACAAAACACACATGTCTTTAATAATCAGTCAGAAATGGAGTGTTTCCTGCCATATAAGTAAACAAGGACGTGACAGTCATCAGAGAATCGCGCCCTCCAAATGTGAATGTCTCCACCCTAAGGACAATCAGGAAGGAGAATAATACCTGCTATCTAGCTGACATCAGGCTGCAACCACTGCCTAAGGTGAGCACTGAGGAACTAAAGATGTGAAAAACACAGGATACTGGCCCAGGGTAGCTGAGATGGGCATGAAAGGAGTGATTTCAGTGAGCACAGACTCTTGCATTTTTCCATACATAAAAAAGCACTAAATTCCTTGAGATACATGGTTTTCTTTATTTCACAAATATACTTCTGATGTTCAGACAACCTGCCCTTTGTGGCAAGCTTCTATATAACCTGACTCCTCCCCATGGAGCAGTCCTCTCGGGGTTACCTGAGATGCTGTCTCTTGGGCATGAAGCTCTAAAAATTCCCACCGAATAAGACATAACTCAACTTCTAGACTGTGACTGTTTTTTAAGTTGACATCACCATTAAGAGTAATATTTTATTCTATCTCAGTTTCATCGTTGTTGTTCAGCTGCCCAGTTGTGTCCTTGTGACTCTGTAACCCCATGGACTGCAGCACGCCAGCCCTCCCTGTCCCTCACCATCTCCTGCAGTTTGCCCAAGTTCACGTTCATTGCATCAGTGATGCCATCCAGCCATCTCATCCTGACACCCTCTTCTCTTTCTGCCCTCGTTCTTTCCCAGCATCAGGGACTTTCCAATTAGTTGTCACCTGTGTGCATTGGATGACTGAAATACTGGAGCTTCAGCTTCAGCATCAGTCTTCCCAGTAAATATTCAGTGTTGGATCTCCATTAATATTGACTGCTTAAAAGTCCGTCTAGCCAAGGCTATGATTTTTCCAGTGGCCATGTATAGATGTGAGAGTTGGACTATAAAGAAAGCTGAGCACAGAAGAATTGATGCTTTTGAACAGTGGTGTTGGAGAAGACTCTTGAGAGTCCCTTGGACTGCAAGGAGATCCAACCAGTCCATCCTAAGGGAAATCAGTCCTGAATATTCATTGGAAGGACTGATGCTGAAGCTGAAACTCTAATACTTTGGCCACCGGATGTGAAGAGCTGACTCATTTGAAAAGACCCTGATGCTGGGAAAGATTGAGGGCAGGAGGAGAAGGGGACAACAGAGGATGAGATGGTTGGATGGCACCACCGACTCAATGGACATGGGTTTGGGTAAACTCCGGGAGTTGGTGATATACAGGGAGGCCTGGCGTGCTGCAGTTCATGGGGTCATAAAGAGTCGGACACAACTGAGCGACTGTACTGAACTTGATCTCCTTGCTGTTCCCAGGGACTTTCAGGAGTCTCCTCCAGCACCATGATTTGAAAGTACCAATTCTTTGGTGTTCTGCCTTCTTTACAGTCCAGCTGTCACAATCGTATGTGACCACTGGAAAACCATAACCTTGACTATACAGACCTTTGTCAGCAGAATATTATCTCTGCTTTTCAATACACTGTCTAGGTTTGTCATTGCTTTCCTGCCAAGAAGCAGTGAACTTCTGATTTCATGGCTGCAGTCACCATCTGCAGTGATTTTGGAGCCCAAGAAGAGGAAATCTTTCACTACTTTTACCTTTTCCCCTTCAATTTGCCAGGCAGTAATGAGGCCAGATGCCATGATTTTGGTTTCTAGTTTTTCTTTCTTTTTTTTTTTAATATTTAGTCTTAAGCCGATTCTTTCACTCTTCTCCTTCACCCTCATCAAGAGGCTCTTTAGTTCCTCTTTGCTTTCTGTCATTAGAGTGGTATCATCTAACTTCACTGAAAAGTCTAATGAGCTCATGTTATCCATTATAATATTTGCCAACAGATGAAAAAACATTAGCTGGAGATGATGATTGACTTAATAGCTCATGAAATTTTCATAGGTTATATAAACAATTGTTGAAAGCAAGTAAAGTTAAATAGATATAAGTAAGATAAAAGGGTTTTAGGTAAACTTTAAAAAAAATTTTATGTATTATGGTTTATATGTACTCAAAAATATCTTTCAAAATATTTTTGTTAGAAATCTTAAAGTTTTACTAAGATGAGTTAAATTATAAAGTAAAAAAATTAAATTTATTGAATGTCTAGCTCATTTCCAGATAAAACATAATGGTAAAACATTAAATCAGTAAGCATAGGTATACCTACTTTTGGCTTCTTGATACCAAAAAAGTAAAGGTAAATGTGGGCTTAGTAAATATGTTTTTTGTTTTATTGAAAGATGGAAGTATGAAATAGTTTATATCTCTAGAATTATATAATGCACTTGTAAACTTGCCAAGTCATAAAATGCTGGTGTAAAAGACAGTTTGCAATTGTTTACTTCTTAGTTAAGGTTTCTAAGGGTTAAGATTTCTAATTAATACATGTTTTAAAGCTACTGAAGATTATGTGAAAAACATCTCTGTATTTAAGAAAAGTAAGCTGCAGTTTTGAGTAAGAAAGATATGAGAAATGGAAATGCAATTTGTTGTGGGAAATAAAAATGATATTGCCTAAAATAAGGCTAGCTATATCAAGAATGGGGGGAGAAAGAACAAGGGATAAACTAAAATGGAAATACAATGTTGTAGAAGGTTTGTGGGAAACGAATCATAAGAAAAGAATCTTATTCCTGTTTAACCTGGTTATGACCAAAAGGAATCTAGGTGAACAAATTTTAATATCAAAGTAACCCAATGTAAAATTAGAATTTGGTTTTCTCTTTGTTAAAAGGACAAAAGTCTACTCATAAAGAAATTGTATAACATTTTTCTTTACATTTCAGTAGTCTGCCTAAAATAACCAGGGTTAAAGGTATGTTATGTTTCATCAAAAAGATTGAAGACAGGAGGAGAAGAGGACGACAGAGGATGAGATGGTTGGATGGCATCACCGACTCGATGGACATGAGTTTGGGTGAACTCTGGGAGTTGGTGATGGACAGGGAGGCCTGGTGTGCTGCAGTCCATGGGGTCACAAAGAGTCAGACATGACTGAGTGACTGAACTGAACTGAACTGATGTTTTTTCAAAATAATTTCCTATGATGTTTTTATCAGGTCTTTGATTACTTGAATCTTTTCGATATTTAAAGAGTTAAGTCTTTTTACAACTGTTTAACTTTCCGTAATACCTGTGAAGTTTGTCATTTTGCATAAATTGTTTTGCAGTTAACTATGTTCTTTCTTAACCAAGAGTTTTAAGACCATTTTGATATTATTGACAAAATTTCCCCAAATCAAATTTTAAATGAAATCTTATTGACCTGAAATTAAGTTTGGATTTTCCAGAGGGACCCTATAACAACTGAAAAGATTTATTTTCTTTCCTTATAAAAGAGAAGTATTAATCTCATTAGGCTTATTTGGTATTTTAAATTATATGGTAAGCATTGTCAAATAGTGATAAACCTCCCTATGTTGAATGGGCAAATGTTATTAATTCAAATGTCCCGGAAATTATGTAAAATTTCCTCAGATTCAGATATGTCTTGATATAATGTCATCAGTCATAATTCTACTTATTTTCTTGTAATTTTGTGTGTCAAAGAAATAAATAACCAAGTTTCTGGGTCAATTGTATTATAATGAATCAGATCTTTTACCAGACCATTTTAAGTCATTTATAGATGGCTTCTGCTTTAATCTGATGCTTTTGCAAAAATGTTTTATCTTCAAGAAGATTAAGAAAAAGGACTTTTTGATAAATACAGGTTTCTGATAACTTTCAGATTATACTACTGTAACTGAGTAAGAAATTACAGAACTCTAAAAAACAATGGCCTTGTAAGCTATTAACAAAAGATCAAGATCAGTGAGAATTAATTACACAAGACTGGATGAATTCATGAATATAATTTTTATGACTTTTTGATGAAATATCACTGGGATTTTTTGGGGGGGTTTCCCACTTTATTTTTTTAATTGAAGGATATTTGCTTTATAGAATTTTCTAGTTTTCTTCATACATCAACAAGAATCAGTCATAGGTACACCCATGCCCCTTCCCGCCCAAACCTCCCTCCCATCTCCCTCCCCATCTCACCCTTCTAGATTGTCACAGAGCTCTTGTTTGAGTTCCCTGAGGCATACCGCAAATTCCCATTGGCTATCTGTTTTACACGTGGTATTATAAATTTCCATGTTACTCTCTCCATACATCTCACAAAATCATTCCTCTTACTAACTATGACCTATAGCAATTTGGTAAATTATACTTCTGTAAGCAGAACTGAAACATTTATCTTTTTATTCCCACCTGATCACTCTAGAATTTGGAAATTCTTAGCATGTATTATTATGTTCTTGGCAATATGTTTATTTTTGTATGTTTACTATAACAGAACATAATTGTCACTATCGGTCACATTACCAAGACTTTGACTGAAATGCCACATTTGAGAGAGGAACATATGGACTCAGATACGACCAGTCAGCTTTAAGGAACTGAGGATGACTTTAAGGAGCCAAAACAGGCAGATGTATTGCTTACAGGATTCCTAGCAGTCTTACTGGGTGAGTAAGGAAGGTCACTTTCTAATAGAGCAGGAATCTCAGGATATTTGGGGATCACAAGAAGAAAGGAACTTACCCAAATCTATAATTATTACAGGCAATTCTGATGGCATTCTTTGGTTTGATTTTCTGGCCTTAAGAGACATTTAAAAGTTCAGTTTGAATATTTCTTATGAAAAGTTCCAGTAATATAGATTTTTTTAAAAAACGTATATGAGCAATCACTATTCTTGCTGGAGTTATGCATATGATCATGCCAGATTTATTGAAACTAAACTTATTTTTTCAAACAAATTAGCCTTAATTTGGCTATCTTTGGGAAAAATGAGAGTAATTTTAGAGAAAGAAATGCATTTCAGTAGAAACTGTAATAAACAGTCATAGATAATAGAGTTTAGGTCTGTTAATTGTCTTTGAGATTTTGTTTTTCTGTAAACTGGTCTGAATCCTGAATTTTTCTAGTTTCCTAAAGTATTTAGCTATAGCTCTCCAAACTAACATTTCCAATTTTTCTCCCACCTCTGATTTGGAATCATAGAAAATGAAGCTCCCGTTCTCCTGAAGCCCTGAAAACTGAAGCTGGACTACATGATATAAACTTAAGAGAGATCACTACAATAGCCCATGTTTCAACAATCTTTGTGCCTTTTGCTGTGTACGCAGCTCAGAAAGTTTACCCTAACATCAGTGACCTCATGAGAGACATTCAAACTACAAACCAGAAAATTGTGCCAGATGGTCACTTTCTATCCTCACTTCGTCTCAAGGTGCTTCAAGCCTGACATCTAGAAATGTTCTTGATTGGGAGTTCTCAGAACTCTGACAATGGATTATAATTTGCTCCAATCATTAACTGTTGTTTTTCTTTGGTTTTCATAGAAATGCTTCTTTTTAAAACTTAATTGCTTGCACCTTATATAGGCCTGGCTTTGGAAGCCCACCCAACTTATAGCCTCCTGAAATGAATATAATTGTTATTGATTCATTATCAGGACTATGAGGCTGACTTAATGAGGTGGAACAATCTACCAACTCAGCTTCTGGACTGTGAGGCTTCTTGGAGAAGTTTCAAAGGCAGGACTGTAGAGGAGCAAAATTTGGCACCACAAAATGTGTCTTTTTGGCATGAGGATTAATTTACGCTAATTATTTTTAAGAAACAGAGGACTCAGTAAATCTTTCTTTTTACCGCTCTCTTAAATGCATACAGAATTTAGATAAAGGAATAGTTCTGTCACCTGGGATGGAGATGCTGTGGTATGATGTGGTGGGGGAATCGGGGGTTAGAGTCCACTCTGTATCCAGGGTCTCTGCAGGGACCAGAAAACCCCTGCTCTATCATCTCCATGTGAACTGCCTTCCTGCCCACTGAGGTCCCAAACCCCTACCCCAACATCCTCTTTTGTTGTTAGCTGAAGATGGCATTTAAGATGAGGATTTTAGCCTTTTGAGCCAGTTACTTAGTTTTCCTGCGTCTCTCCCATGTACTTATAAGTTAATCCTCAGGCCAGCCAGACCTAGAAAGTTGGAAGGAAACATTTCCTTCCCAACAATTCCATACCTTGGCTGTCAGCAGATGTACAGATCATGCACCGCACAGCTTTCCATGTGTGCTCAGTTGTGTCCAACTCTTTGCGCCCCATGGACTGTAGCCCACCAGACTTCTCTCTCCATGGAATTCTCCTGGCAAGAATATCGGAGGGGGATGCCACTTCCTACTCCAGGGGATCTTCCTGACCCAGAGATCAAAACTGCATCTCTTGCATCTTCTGTATTGGCAAGTGGATTCTTTACAGTCGGACATGACTGAGCCACTTCACTTTCACTTTTCACTTTTATGCATTGGAGAAGGAAATGGCAACCCACTCCAGTGTTCTTGCCTGGAGAATCCCAGGGATGGGGTCGCACAGAGTCGGACACGACTGAAGTGACTTAGCAGTAGCAGTAGCACCACCTATGGAATTATTATCTTTGTGCACGGCTGCTCTGGCTTGTTGAGAAAAAACAAAGCAAAATCCTGAGCTCAGAAGGAAGGTGTTTGAGATAGAAAGGAACCAACTTAAGAACAGAGGCACTTCTGCTGCATCGGCAATGCCCTCCTCCCCCAGGGGTAGAGAAGCTTGGAAATTTCATAGGCTTGGGGAACAAAATCTGCTAAGGCAAAGCAGTTCCATTAGAGGTCAGGTGAGCAGGTGATTCTTGCATAAAATGCTACAGTATCTGGAGAGTCTGACCATTTTTGCAATCTCCCAAGAGACTGGGAGGTGAGTGGATTAATTTGTAAACAGGAACCTGAAAATGTATCAGCACAGAATTGGAGATTATACTGAGAACTGACTTGAAGTCTTGCATCCTGCTCACACCTTCAAATTAAAACTCTCCAAGTAAGGCATTTGAGGATAATAGAGAACAAATCCATTTGAAAGGAAATTGATGCTTTCTCAGGACACAGCATTGGGCACATCGCAACATTTGGGCAATGAATCTGACTTGAAGTTTTCCTACACCCCAGAAAATGTGCTTGAGTTCTGGAGTTTTCAGTTTCTGACAATAGAAAACATAAAAAATTATCTCTAATTTAAAAATTCCTAAATTGAAATGGCAGCAAGGATCTGTCATGTGTATGGCAGAATCATAAGTCTTCAATGACTCTAAAAATAATTTATTCTACCTATGTGAAAACTACTGTTTAGAGCAAAAACTTTGATAATGAATCAGAGTATTAGCACATACTCTTGATTAGTTCTCTGTGGGGATTCTAAAGATGTTTGTATCAAGGAAAATGTGCTGATTTATTAATAAGGTAACAAGAATTTTGTTGTTAGAAGGGATATTATGAACTAACTATATAGTCAAATATCCTTGATTTCCCAGAGGAAGGAACTGAGACTGAGAGAAGTTAAAAAGCAAAACAAAACAGCATGAGTTAATAGAAGAGGTAAGAAGAGAAATAGGATTGTGAATTTCCTATTTAGCATGATGCTAGGAGATTGAACTCTAAACTCAAATCCTCTAGGCTACACAGTCAGAAGTGGGTGGGTTGTTTTTTGTTGTTTTTTTTTTTTGGGGGGGTTTTTTTTTAAAATATGAGAAAACATCAGTTACTAAGCATACATAGCCATCACATTTAAGTGGGTAATAAGAGGTTTACTATAAAAGTCTACAACTCTTTAAACAAGTTTCTTGTATGGAGCAATAACATACAGAGGACTAGAGATCTAAAATCACCCTTTGTAGGAGGAGTAACTTAGAAATCCAGAGTCAATTTCACTTAGAATAAGACTGAGAGCAAGTGACAGCCACCAATTCAAGTTCCCATTAGAATAAAAAATTTTGATTTGTGTGACTGAAGCCCTGCAGTATTGCTTTAACTAAGATCAGGCAGATAATAGACAGGGAGACAGAGGGAGAAGCAGGAGTTGGGATAAGATGAGAACCATAGAAATAAAATAGATTTTTACAGATTTGTACAAAGGCCACTGAGAAAAGAAGAATCTCCTCCTTAGCTGATGAGAATTTCCTGTTATTAAAAAAAAAGGTCAAGTAACCTAGGGTAAGGACACTGAACATGCATGATCTTGTTAAATTATGAAAATGAATAAGCTATTGACTAAAGTAGGCTGACTTTTCTGGATATTGCCTCTGATATCTTGAAATTTTTAACAAAATTTGAGTTCTGTGAGAAAAGACATCCTATTTTTGTGAATGTGGAGAAATTGGTAAAGTCCAGGAAGGATTGGTATGAACTGAGCACATCTTTTTATGATGCTGGTAAAAAAAAAAAAAAACAACTTTCCTGATGAGCCTCCTTCCCATAGTTACACACGAACATCTTAGTCTCAGGCAAGGAACCAGCAGAGAGGTGGTCAAACCTCCTCCGGGGTCCTTTCCCCAGATTCACCTGACCTGACCACAGCCTGGTCCACACAGCTCCCGTCTCAGCATCCCTCAGGTCACATGCAGGCTCCCAGAAATTCAGAGCAGAAAATGAGCAAAACGAATGAAGGGTGAGGAAATAAGTCTTACCAAGGTAATTTATCTATACTATAAAGTCATAGGACTGATGTTCTTATTGATCATTGGATGCAACTTTGGACTAAGTATAAATATATTTCCTGTGGAAACATTTACAATGGTAACATTCATCTGAACAGGAACATAGACTAAATAAAAATATTCTCAGTACTTTAAAACATGTAAACATGTAAAAGAACTGATCCTTGACATAACTAAACGACAGCCATTGTTCTTCACACATCTGTATTCCTCTGTAAATGTAGGCCCAAGAAGGGAGGATGTCTGGTGTATAATTTCAGGATGGAAATCAGAGATTTAGTTTGGCTATTGTTCAAACAGAAGCTTTGAGGACTTCTTATTGTGAAGCCATGATGGAGAAATGGCTATAAGATGACAAATTGAGTCCAGGTTAGACAAACACATTTATTGTAATGTCCAGTATGTTTTGCATAATGTCAAGATGAAGGTACAAACTGATACCACTACTGCTAAATGAAATGAATATATAAGAAAGCTGAATTTTTTCAAACAAATTACCAGTTTCTTGCAACATATGTCTGCATGAGAATAACATGGGAATAGACCCTTCTGCATTTGTTGGTCAAAAAACAGATCTGGTCGTCCTAAGACAGGTTTATCTAAAAAATTGCAGAATAGTTTTTTTTTTTTTTTAAGGAAATTTATTGAAGTATGCTGTGCTGTGCATAGTCACTCAGTCGTGTCCGACTCTTTGTGATACCATGGACTGTAGCCCGCCAGGCTCCTCTGTCCATAGGGATTCTCCAGACAAGAATACTAGAGTGGGTAGTCATTTGCTTCTCCAGGGGATCTTCCCAACCCTGGGACTAAACCCAGGCCTCCCACATTATAGGCAGATTCTTTACCATCTCAGCCACGAGGGAAGCCCAAGAATACTGGAGTGAGTAGACTACCCCTTCTCCAGGGAATCTTCAGAACCCAGGAATCAAACCAGGGTCTCCTGCATTGCAGGTGGATTCTTTACCAGCTGAGCCACCAGGAAAGCCCTTATTGAAGTATCATTGGTACTATATTAGAAATATTAGTTTCAGGTGTGCAACAGAGTGACTCAATATCTTTATAGATTATAACCATTTAAATTTTTAATGAAATATTGGCTACATTCCCTATGTTGTACATTATACCCTTGTAGCTTATTTATTTTATGCATAGTAGTTTGTATCTCTTAATCCTGTACTCCTATCCTGCCCTTCCTTCTGCCCCTTCACTCTCCCCATTTGTAACCATGAATGTGTTCTCTAAGTCTGTGAGTCTATTTCTGTTTTGTTATACTCATTCATTTTTAAAAAATTCCACATATAAGTAATAACACACAGTATTTATCTTTCTCTGTCTGACTTATTTCACTAAGCATAAAACCCTCCAGGTCTGTCTATGTTGCTGCAAATGGCATTATTTCATTCTTTTTTATACATTCCATTATATATGTATCACATTTTTCTTTATCCATTTATCTGTCAGTGGGTACTTGAGTTGCTTCAATGTCTTGGCTATTGTTAATAGTGCCTCTATGAATATTGGGGTGCATATATTTTTTTAATTAGAGTTTTCATTTTTTTCCAAATTTGTATCCCAAAATGTAATTGCTGAGTCATATGGTGTGTGTGTGCAAAGTTGCTTCAGTCCTGTCCAACTCTTTGTAACCTTGTAGACTGTAGCCCCCAGGCTTCTCTGTCCATGGGATTCTACAGGCAAGCATAGTGGAATGGGTTGTCATTTCCTTCTCCAGGAGATCTTCCCAACCCAGGGATCAAATCTGGGTCTCTTACATTTCCTACATTGGTGGGCAAGTTCTTTAGCATGAGCAATGCCTGGGAAGCCCCTTAACATTGAAAATATTTTCTCCCATTTAGTGTATTGTCTTTTCATTTTTTTTTTTTTTTGGTGGTTTCCTTTACTGTGCAAAACTTTTAAGTTTCCTTTGCTTTAGGAGACAGAGCCAAAAAAATATTTTTATGATATATGTCAAATAGTGTCCTACCTATGTTTTCCTCTAGGAGTTTTATGGTTTTCATTATTATATTTAGGTCTTTAATCCATTTTGAGTTTATTTTTGTATATGGTGTTAGAGAGTGTCCTAATTTCATTCTTTTACATGTAGCTGGACAGTTTCCTCAGCACCACTTAGTGAAGAGACTTTTTTCTATTGTCTATTATTACCTCCTTTGTCCCATATTAATTTACCAAATATATGTGGATTTATTTCTGGGCTTTATATCCTATTCCATTTATCTATATCTCTACTGTTGTGCCAATACCATGCTGTTTAGATGACTATAGCTTTGAATTATAGTTTGAAGTGAGGAAACATGATTCCTCCAGGTTTGTTCGTCTTTCTCAATGTTGTTTTGGATATTCATGGTTTTTTGTGTTTCCATACAAATTAAAATTTTTTTTTCTGGTTTTGTGAAAAAATGCCTTTGGTATTTTGATAAGATTGCATTGAGTCTGTGACTGTCTTGTGTAGTACGGTCATTTTGACAATATTGATTTTTCCAGTCCAAGAACACTTTACATCTTTCCAAATGTTTGTGTTGTCTTCAGTTTCTTTCATTAGTGTCTTATAGTCTTTCAAATACAGCTCTTTTACATCTTTAGATAGGTTTATTTCTAGGTATTTTATTCTTTTTGATGTGATGGTAAACAGGATTGTTTCTTTATAGTGCATAGAAATGGAACTTTCTTTTTTTTGTGATATTTTTGTCTTGTTTTGGTATCAGGGCAATGCTGGTCTCTTAGAATGAGATTGGAAGCATTATTTTTTCTGAACTGTTTTTGAACAGTTTGAAAAGTGTAAGTGTTAACTACCCTTTAAATATTTGATACAATTCATTTGTGAAGCCATCTGGTACTGAATTATTGTTAGCTGAATCAGTAATGAAATTATTGACTAAATTTCATCACTGGTAATTGGTCCATTTATATATATATATTTTTTTATTTCTTCCTGGTTTAGTCTTTGGAGATGGATGCCCATTATTACCACTTCTATTTAATATAGTTTTGGAAGTCTTGGCCACAGCAATCAGACAAGAATAGAAATAAAAGGAATGCAAGTTGGAAAGGAGTAAAACTGTCACTATTTGCATATAACATGATACTATATCCAGATTCTAAAGACACCATCAAAAAAGTACTAGAATTCATCAGTAAATTTGGTGAAGTTTAAGGTCTAAATTTAGTATACAAAAATCTGTTGTTTTTCTATTGATCAATAAAGAATTATCAGAAAGAGAAATTGAGAAAATAATCCCATTTACAGTTGCATCAAATAGAATAAAATACTTTGGAGTAAATCTAAATAAGGAGGTAAAGACCTATACTTGGAAAGTTATAAGGCACTGATGAAAGAAACTGAACACAACAGAAACGTGTGAAAAGATATACCATGACCATGGATTGGAAGACAATATTGTTAAAGTGACCATACTACAAAAACCAATCCCTACCAGACATCAAAACATTTTCCATAGAACTAGACCAAATAATTCTAAAATTTATATAGAAAACAAATTTATTTGGAAATTTGTGTAAATACATAAAGACTCAAATAGCCAAAACAATCTTGAAAAAGGACAAAGCTGGAGATATCACACTCCATGACTTATAAATACAGTAATCAGAACAGGATGGTACTTGCACTAAAAGAAACCTATGGCTGATTCATGTTGAGGTTTGAGAGAAAACAGCAAAATTCTGTAAAGCAATTATCCTTCAATAAAAAATAAATTAATTTAAAAAAAGAAACACATAGATCAATGGAACACAATGGAGATTCCACAAATGAATTCACACTTATATGAGAACTAACTTGTGACAAAGGAGGCAAGAATATATAATTAGGAAAAGACAGTCTATTCAAAAACAAATTAGGAAAAGTGAATAGCTACATGCAGAAGAACAAAACTGGATTACTCTCTCAAATCATGCACAAAAACAAATTCAAAATGAACGAAAGACTTAAATATAAGGCCTGAAGCCATAAAACTTGTAGAAGTAAACAGTGATAGTAAGCTCTTTGACATTCATTGTAGTGATATTCTTTTGTATGTGTTTCCTCAGTCCAAGAGTCCGACACAATTGAGTGACTGAGCGCAGCACAGCCGCTCAGGCATGGGGAACAAAAGCAAAAATAAACAAATGGGCTACATCAAACTAAAAAGCTTTTGCACAGCAAAGGATACTATCAACAAAATGGAAAAGCCACTTACTGAATGAGAAAAAATATTTGCAAACAGTATAACTGATAAAAGTTTAATATCCAAGTTACACAAAGAATTTATGCAAACTCAACATCAAGAAAACAAAAAATCTGATTAAAAAGATGAGTATGGGATCTGAATAGACATTTTCCAAAGATGACATATAAATGGCCCACAGGCACGTGAAAAGATGCTCAGTTCAGTTCAGTAGCTCAGTCATGTCTGACTCTTTGTGACCCCATTATCTGCAGCACGCCAGGTCTCCCTGTCCATCACCAACTCCCAGAGTGTACTCAAACTCATGTCCATTGAGTCAGTGATGCCATCCAACCATCTCTTCCTCTGTCGTTCCCTTCTCCTCCCACCTTCAATCTTGCCCAGCATCAGGGTCTTTGCCAGTGAGCCAGTTATTCACATGAGGTGGCCAAAGTACTGAGTTTCAGCTTCAGCATCAGTCCTTCCAATGAACACCCAGGACTGATCTCCTTTAGGATGTACTGGTTGGATCTCCTTGCAGTCCAAAGGACTCTCAAGAGTCTTCTCCAACACCACAGTTCAAAAGCATCAATTCTTTGAAACTCAGCTTTCTTTATAGTCCAACTCTCACATCCATACATGATTCCTGGAAAAGCCATAGCTTAGATTAGACGGACCTTTGTTGGCAAAGTAATATCTCTGCTTTTTAATATGCTGTCTAGGTTGGTCATAACTTTTCTTCCAAGGAGCAAGGGTCTTTTAATTTCATGGCTGCTGTCACCATCCACAGTGATTTTGGAGTCCCCCAGAATAAAGTCTGCCACTGTTTCCACTGTCTCCCCTTCTATTTGCCATGAAGTGATGGGACTGGATGCCATGATCTTAGTTTTTCTGAATGTTGAGCCTCAAGCCAACTTGTCCACTCTCCTCTTTCACTTTCATCAAGAGACTCTTTAATTCTTCTTCACTTTCTGCCATAAGGTTGGTGTCATCTGCATGTCACTAATTATTATATAAAAGCAAGTTATCCCACAATGATTAGAATGGCTATTATTAAAAAGAGGAAAAAAATAAGAAATGTTGAGGAGGATGTGGAGAAAACAGAACCTTCCTGCACTGTTGGTGGGATTGCAAATTGGTGCAGCCACTATGAAAATCAGTATGGCAGTTACTCAAAAAAGGAACTACGTTAAGGTCAGTGATTCCACTCTTGAATATTTATCCAAAGACAGTAAAAACACTAATTAGAAAAGATATGCACCCCTATGTTCATTGCAACATTTTAAAAAATAGCCAAGATATAGAAGCAATCTAAGTTTCCATTAACAGATATGTGTGGATAAAGAAGTTATATGCATACATATAAAATGAAATATTATTCAGCCATAAAATAGAATGAAAACTTGCTATGTTTGGAAACATGGAGAAATCTAGACTGCACAATACTAATTGAAATAAGTCAGACAGAGAATGACAAATGCTGTGTTATTTCACTTACACATGGAATCTCAAAAACAAAACAAATAAACAAATATAACAAAACAGAAACATTTACAGATGCAGAGAACTAATGGTTGCCAGAAAGGAAACAGGTGGGGGAGAAAAGAAATAGGTGGGAGAGACTGAAATGTACAAGCTTCCAGTTGCAAAATAAATGTCACACATATGAAATGTACAATGTGAGGAATCAAAAACTGTAATATTTTAGTACAATAACAGGTTGTAGTATAATACTGTGATCGTTCTAAAGTGTATAAAACTATCAAATCACTGTGTTCTGTAATAGGAACTAACAGAGTGTTATAGTTCAATTGTACTTGAAAAACAAACAAATTCAGAGAAAAAGGGACCAGATTTGTGGTTACAAGAGGCAGGATTTGGGGATACAGGGGATTGGATGAAGGTGGTCAAAAGGCACAAACTTGCAATTACGAGATAAACAGGTACTACGGAAATAATGTACAACATGATAAATATAATTAACACTGCTGAATGTTATACGTAAAAGTTCTTAAGAGAGTAATTCCTAAGAGTTCTCATCACAAAGAAACTTGTTTTTCTATTTTTTTTTTTGTATCTTTATGAGATGATGGGTGTTCCCTAAACCTATTGTGATAATCACTTCATGACGTATGTATGTCAGACCATTATGCTGTACACCTTAAACTTTTACAGTGCTATGTGTTGGTCATATGTAAATAAAGCTGAAAGATAAAGAACAAGAACTGAAAGAATACAAACTTTCAAAGAACAAAAACAGAAGTGTCCACAAGGTGTTGCTCAACTGCCTTTCCAGAAGATGGTTCCAATTCCTATTCCTTTTAAAATAAATCTGAGAGTATGTACTTTTTTCTCTATTTTCTATACCTTTTCTTTCACTTTTTATCCATATCCTGGAGCAGATAATATAGGTGACTGTGCCATAGACAGGTAAAGATTCACTCTGCCCTTTATCTAAAGGGTGAAGTTGTTGTGGGGTGGGGCGTCTATCAAGAAAGGGACCACATTCCCAGACCCCTGAACTTCTACAGAACAGTAACACTTTAGCCAATCCTGTGAGTGAAAAGTGTTTAGATTTTTACTGCTTACTTTATGCATCCAGGTGAGCTTTTTCCCCTAAGGGATGATACTCAAGACCAGCTCACAAAACCAACTGTAGGAAAGGTATCCAAGGAAATAGACTGAGAATTGGAGAGCCTCAGGGAAAAAGATGCTCCCACTCATGGCCACGTGGATTATCAGCTCTACTTTCAGGATCTCCCTCCCTGTCTCAATCAGCTACGTCTGCCAAACTGGGGGTGCTGGCAGGGTGATGGTGGACTGCAGCACCAAAGCCTCAGCAGACAGTGACCGAGGCTCTGACTGTACATCCTCAGGCACGAGGCGTTGCTGGGTCCAGTGGGTCAAGGCTGCCACAATGTCAGCGCTATAAAAACAGGGCCTGAAAAAAAATTAAATAAATAAAAATAAAAATAAACAGGGCCTGCACCCTACCTGCTGTGGCTTCATGAGTAGGAGAAGGGGCTGAGCAGTGGATTAGAAAGGTAACTGAAAGTGTACCTATGCACTTATGTATGTATTCTCCACCATGGTCACACACAGTATTGCCTTGTCAGCTGAAATTGTTCCTCCTCTTCAATATTATTCTTCAATATTCTTCTCTCTAGCACAGCCTGTTTCCTCCACGTCTAACTTCCTCTTTGCCACCACAAACTTTCTTTTCATATTCAGTTTTCAGTTCAGTTCAGTCGCTCAGCCGTGTCCGACTCTTTGCGAACCCATGGACCGCAGCATGCCAGGCCAGCCTGTCCATCACCAACTCCCAGAGTTTACCCTAACTCATGTCCATTGAGTCGATGATGCCATTCAACCATCTCATCCTCTGTCATCCCCTTCTCCTCCTGCCCTCAATCTTTCCCAGCATTAGGGTCTTTTCAAATGAGTCAGCTCTTCACATCAGGTGGCCAGAGTATTGAAGTTTCAGCTCCAACGTCAGTCCTTCCAAGAAGGCCTCATACATCAGACCCCTCCTTCTTCCCTTCCATCCCCTTTTCCACCATATCTCTTCTTCAAAGACATAAATTCTCACCTCCCTGATTTAAACAAAACTTACATGTGACAACTGTGAACTAGTTCACCACCACCTTTCTGGTCTATACATCCAGACTGAGCACTGCCAGGAAAAAAAAAACCTCCTAAGCAAATGGATTGTTCGTAGCGTTAACGTTTTTAAAGCTGCAGCAAGGTGTTCAAGGTCCTGTGCCTTCTCCTTGCCCAAGCTCCCCGCTGCCAAACTTTCAATCCCGCTGGTCTCTTCCTCTAAAACCTCTTGTTTGCTGCAGGGGGAATTGCTCTTTAAACATGAACTGGATCATGTCTTTCTCCTTTGCTTGAGAGCTTCTCAGGACTCATGGCCTCATCGATCCAGAGTCAGACTTGTTCAGCGTGTGTGGGTGGCTCCTGTGTGCCCTATACTGACACCCCAGGCCCCCCTATAGCCAGGCGAGGACCACGGGGCCTTGGGGAGCACTGAGGGGCCTTGGGGAGCATCGACATCGCTCGCACCACACTGTCCTCCCAGGTCCCACTCCTTGCTCGCTGGGCCACATTTCCCTGCTCTCGGCGAGTTCCTTACGACCTCGCTGTTGGCTCACCTGCCCCAAGCAGCCTTGCATCCCCTGCTCCTTGCACCCCACGTCTTACTCTTTCTAGAAGTTGCTTCCTCCTGGTCTCTGGGGACCCTATACTCATTTCCCTGCTCCCTCCCAGGTCCCTATCCTACAACTTTGCATCGCCAAGCAGAGATTTCAGTCTTGAAATCTGAAAGGTGCAGCTGCCCCACCATAGAAAAAAAGAAAGTGAAGTCGCTCAGTCATGTCTGACTCTTTGCGACTCCATGGACTGTAGCCTCCCAGGCTCCTCTGTCCATGGGATTCTCCAGGCAAGAATACTGGAGTGGGTTGCCATTTCTTCTCCAGGGGATCTTCCTGACCCAGGGATCTAACCCAGGTCTCCCGCATTGCAGGCAGATGCTTTACCATCTGAACCACCAGGGAAGCCCCATAAACATTCAACATATGTTTCCAGAGAGAATGGACAGATGGATTTTTAATACAAAAAACAGGACATTTTGTTTAGTAATTGGGGACCTGGGAGAGAAGAGGGGGCATCCACAACCCTGTATGTGGAATCTGCTCTCCTGTTTGTAATGTCACTAAAAGCAATAGTCTCATACTGACAACAGAGAAGCCTTCGTATGCAGAAAACAGAGGAATATCCTTCGTGCAATTTAAGTGACTTCAACAGTATCTTACGGAGATCGGTTTTTTAGTACTTGAGGTATCCCTTGGGGCTGAGGCTGTGCTGTGCCCATGGGCTACTCTCCGTTCCCAGGAAGGAAATAAGGAAGGTGTGCTGAACCTTTGATTGAGACTCACATATAGAAACAGAGGTCTCCAGGCTGGCCATCGTAAGGGCTTCTCTCATAGCTCAGTTGGTAAAGAATCGCCTGTGATGCAGGAGACCCCGGTTCAATTCCTGGGTCAGGAAGATCCCCTGGAGAAGGGATAGGCTACCCACTCCAGTATTCTGGCCTGGAGAATTCCATGGACTATATAGTCGATGGGGTCACAAAGAGTTGGACACGACTGAGTGACTTTCACTTTCACTGGAGGTGTTAATAGGGAGAAAGGTTGTGTTCATTAAAGCGTAACTCGGCAGAATCTTATGGAAAGAGACAGAAGGGCGATTACAAAGGTGACCACAGTTCAGTGCTTTTCGAGCACCTGGGGTGCTTTTTAAAAATGCTGGTGACCAGGCCTCATGTCCATCCTACTAAATCATAATCTCGGGAGTAAAGCCATGGATCTGAATGTTAACATGGTTCTCTGCTGTTTCCTTGGCCTATCCGCCTTGGGAGCACCAACTCAGACGTAACTCTGCCCAGAGCTGCCTGGGCAGGGGGAGAGTCCCCACATGGGGGAGGCTAAGCTGTCAGATCACGTGTCTCTCCCCCGTTTTGAGTCCGTGCTCACTGGCACCCTCTGGAATTCCGTTTCCACACAGCTCATCTGTTGGAGGAACTGATACAGCCAGCATGAAGTTCTGTTCCTTTTCAGTGTTTCTCATTGCAAATTAAGAGATAGTCATGGTTGCTCGATTTGCTCATCCCTTGTGAGCACTGTTTCTGTGAACTGATACCCTGAGTCTGGTCAGTTCTTTAATTTTGAGTGTATTGAGCATGTGAACATGCAAGATTGCAGAGACCTCAGATGATCACTGTGGGCAAAGTCTTTCTTATCTTACATCTCCGGCCTCCTCCCTGTGGTCACTTCTCATCAACCCAACCATCCTGTCTTTCTCTAATATATATAATGAGTTTGTAGTGGTTTTGTCTGAAGAGATTAAATACTTACAAAATGTCTAGCCAGATTCTTCTGTTTTAGTCAAGCAGGGCTCAAATGATGCCTCTTTAAGAAACATGAAGACAGAATCCACTACAATATTGTAAAGTAATTAGCCTCCAACTAATAAAAATAAATGAAAAAAAAAAAAAAGAAAGAAACATGAAGACAGAATCTAGCTTTTATTTTTTTCTAGGGGGTAGGTAAAATTCTCAAATAATAGTTTTCAACCAAGGATGAATTTGTCCACAAGGAGACCTTGGCAATGTCCAATGACAATCTCGGATCACCTGGAGAAGGAAATGGCAACCCACTCCAATATTCTTGATTGGAAAATCCCAAAGACAGAGAAGCCTGGCGGACTACAGTCCATGGGGTTGCAAATAGTTTAACATGACTGAGAACACACGCACACACATACAAAGTGACACTTGTACTTTTCACAGCCAGGAGATATTGATGGTGTCTGGAGGACAGAGGTCAGGGATGCTGCTAAACATTTTATGATGCATACAATTGCTCCCTACAAAAAAAGAATTATGGGTAACCAGGAACTATTTGTACTTTCTGATCAATTTTGCTGTGAACCTAAAACTTCCCTAAAAAAATAAAGTTTCTTTTTCAGAAAAGAATTATCTAACCCCGAATATCAATAGGATCAAGTTTGAAAAACCTTGCCCTGAAGGAAGTAAAAAAAAAATTAGTTTCTTACTTCTCAACCTACTCCATCCAACCTTTGTGACAATGCCAGCTGCTTTTGTAAGGGACGGCAGTTTTGCAAATGAATGCTTCCCAAGTGAGTTCAGACCTGCATTTCTATCTGGAATTTTGATCAGATCAGAAGATGATGTTATAATTGAGTAGCATATGTTCCACAACGCCACTTTTCAGACAAAGCCATTTAGCTACAGCACAAATATGATCCATGCTGAGGTGAGAATTAGATTCACTTTTAATAGACATACTTTTGTTAATAGAGGTAAACTGAATTAGAAGTATGAGATGTCAACACATATTGAATTGTGGTCTTGGAGTCTGGTTATGAGGGATGACCTACTTTGTGGGGATTTCATTTTCTTGATTTCTGGACTCTGTGTGTTTCCCTCAGTACATGAGCCTTCCAGCTTATAGACCACATGGGGCTCTTTTGGAATGACTTTCATTTGATCTTCTCCCTTATTTAGAAATATTTCTTTTCTTTCCATTCTGTCAGACAGGGCTGACTGCTTTGAGGAAGGGTCTTGTGCCCAAATAGCCCTCTTGCTGGTACTGACCTTTAGTTATTCCCTGATATGATACTCCTATCAGTACAGTACATCTTTTGGAAAAACCCAGTTGGTGACGTTTAATAAATAATTTGTATATAAGTTATTTGGATGTAGAGAAATAATTCACTATTTGGGATCAACACATCAGTAATTTTTTTAAATTGGAGAATAATAACTTTATAGTATTGCTAGTTTCTGGGTACAGCGAAGTGAATCAGCCATACATATACATATATCCCCTTCCTCTTGGACCGCCCTCCCTCCCACCCCATGCCCCTCCTCTAGGTCATCGCAGAGCACTGAGCTGAGTTCCCTGTGCTTTGAAGGTTCCCACTAGCTACCTATTTGACACATCAATAACTATCTCAGGTGAAAAATTCACAAATTTATTTTGTATAGTGGGGGAGCTGGGCAAGAAGAGAGCTAAGTTAGGGGTTAGTGATGGAGAATGTAAGGGCCAGTTCCTGAGCCTCGTTCCTCAGGCCAAGGAGCAAGGAGGCCTGATGGTGTCACCTGTGGCTTGAATGCTCAGCAGTAAAGATGGGGGAAATGGCAAATTCGTCTTCCTAAGGACAAAGCTGAATGAAAGGTGGAAATTAGCTATCTGTTAGTGTTGAAAGATGCCAGCTGGACAGAAGGAGAGAGTCCAGATCAATCAAGCACAGCTAAAGAATGAACTCACTGTGCCAATGCAGAGCCTGGTCCCGTCCCAGAAAGCCTGCACCACCCCCGTTTCCTGTCCTTCTTTGCTTTGGATGCAGTTGTTCGCTTCAGGAACACTCAGCTGCCAATCAGTCTAGGCAGACGCTGCCCACCCTGTGTCCTTCTGTCAGGATGCCTCCACCTCTGTGTCATCCGTCACATTTGCTTAAGGATCTCGCCACCGTTGCATCTGCTGTGAAAATTCACATGTGTTGAAACTCCTGTTTTGGGGTAGAAGTGAGGACAGGCCTTATCTGTGGGATGGCACTTTCGCTTGTGCTTAGTGTTTTGGTTTAGTGGAAGGCCTTTCTCAGTGGGGGGTTTCGTATCACCTGCACAAAGCCAGGCAGCCTTAAAGCCGGTTTCAACACGCTTTGTCAGTCAGAGTCGCAAGTGTGAAATCCAGAATAATTGAAAAGTGATGTGTATCTCTACAGCAGAGGCTGCACTCACTGCTGAAAGGGGTTTGTGTTCATATCACACAGGAAATAACCTCAGAGCTTCTTTCCCCATCTCTCTCCAATTACCCAACAAGCTGTTGGGAAATTTCTCTTCTCTGCCCTTGAACACTGTCTCCAAACTCAATTCCTATTTGATCAAGTACCTTCTGTCATCTTTTGGTCTCTTCATCTGTCCATCAGATGATCTTCTCTCATTGGGATCTAGATTACCTAGACTTTCAGAGGGTTTTTCATTCTCCTTTCTATGCCTTACCTGGGTCAACAAAGCCAAATGCCAAGCATCTGCCAACGAGGGTTTCTTTGACACTTTAAAAATGATTTTAAAGATTTAAGCTTAACAAATCCACAATTTTCCTTTACAAAATACACACACACATGGACCCCAACAACAACATAGCATTCTGTTCTCCTTGAAGGAAGAAGGAATATCAGTTCTTACGTCAAATTTTTAGAAGTGTGTCTATAGAGGATTAGTATTTTGGTGTCTCAGGGCAGGGTAAAGCATTTCAGCAAATCCGCTGGGAAGAGTGACCCCATTCTATAGATAGCTGACTCTCTGAGTAAGCTTTTGAAGTGTTCTGATTGGTGCTGCCAAAGTCAGGGAATTTTCCCTTTGTTCATGACTTAGTGCCACTAATCTCCAGGCAGAGAGAGTGTCACGTCTTCAGGTTTCTCTCAGAAAGGATCCTCTTCCCCATTCTTTAGTGATTTAGCTCTGGCCTCAAGGGTAGGTGTTCAGTTGGCCTTTGGTGGACCCAGACCACGGGATCTTTAAAATCCAAACAGAATCCTAAACTGGCCAGAGTTCTGAAAATATTGGTCAACTGCATGAAGAACCACTGTGTGTATTTTGTAAAGGAAAGTATGGGTTTGTTAGCACTTTTGTTGTACATATATACAATGGAATATTACTCAGCCATCAAAAAGCATGAAATAATGTTATTTGCAGCAATATGGAAGGACCTAGAGAGTGTCATACTGAGTGAAGTAAGTCCAACAGAGAAAGAGAAATATTGTATGACATCCTTTACATATGGACTCTGAAAGGAAATGCTACAAATAAACTTACAAAACAGAAAGAGATTCACAGACTTAGAAAGCAAACTTATGATTGCAGAGGATCAGAAGGTTAGGGAGTCTGAGAAGGTCATGTACACACTGATATATTTAAAATGAATAACCAACAAGTACCTATTATATAACATATGAACTCTACTCAGTGTTACGTGCCAGCTTGGATCAGAGGCGGGTTTGGGGGAGGACGTTTACGTGAACATGTATGGCTGAGTCCCTTTGCTGCTCACCTGACCACATTGCTAATCGGCTACACCTCGAAACAAAATGAAGAGTTAAAGTTTGAAAAGAAAAAAATGAAAGTCACTGCTGGCCAAAATAAATAGATAGCAAAATTCTTAACTGCTAAGTTAAGTGACTCACCCAACACTGCAGAGGTCCAGGGTGCTAGAGGATGGGAGCCACTCATACGATATTTCTCTTTCTCTGTCTGACTTACTCCACTCAGTATGACATTTGAGTTGGTCTTGGGAAGAAGAAGGAACCAGTTGAGGCTTGAATAATGTGTCACGGAAGAGCTACATATCTGACCATCAACTCACTTTAACATAACTTCATTTATTTCAGTTCAGTTCAGTTCAGTTGCTCAGTCATGTCTGACTCTTTGCAAACCCATGGACTGCAGCACGCCAGGCCTCCCTGTCCATCGCCAACTCCCAGAGTCCACCCAAACTCATGTCCATTGAGTCGGTAATGTCATCCAACCATCTCAGCCTCTGTCATCCCTTTCTCCTCCTGCCTTCAATCTTTCTCAGCATCAGGGTCTTTTCCAATGGGTCAGTTCTTCACATCAGGTGGCCAAAGTATTGGAGTTTCAGCTTCAACATCAGTCCTTCCAATGAATATTCAGGACTGATTTCCTTTAGGATGGACTGGTTGAATCTCCTTTCAGTCCAAGGGACTCTAAACAGTCTTCTCTAACCACAGTTCAAAAGCATCAATTCTTTGGCACTCAGCTTTCTTTATAGTCCAACTCTCACATCCATACATGACTACTGGAAAAACCATAGCCTTGACTAGATGGACCTTTGTTGGCAAAGTAATGTCTCTGCTTTTTAATATGCTGTCTAGGTTGGTCATAACTTTTCTTCCAAGGAGCAATCATCTTTTAATTTCATGGCTGCAGTCACCATCTGCAGTGATTTTGGAGCCCCCAAAAATAGTCTGCCACTGTTTCCACTCTTTCCCCATCTATTTGCCATGAAGTGTTGGGACCAGATGCCATGATCTTCGTTTTTTGAATGTTGAGTTTTAAGCCAACTTTTTCACTCTCCTTTTTCATGTTCATCAAGAGATGCTAGTTCTTCTTCACTTTATGCCATATAAGTGGTGTCTTCTGCATATCTGAGGTTATTGATATTTCTCCTGACAATCTTAATTCCAGCTTGTGCTTCATCAAGCCCAAAGATTAGAATTTTTTTCTCTTTTTGGCATTTTCCCAAATTTTGTACCTACCAACTCAGAGAAAACTAGGTATATTTTTAATTTTTATTATTTATTTTAGTGGCATCTATTGCTTCCTTCTGACTTCCAAGGAATGCTCCACATTTGGCACCAGAAGGGAAACTATTGGTCTGGACTCATTAACTCTACAGAGAGAGAATTTAGAAGCTATAGAGAAGAGCACCTCTAATCTCTCAACCCAGAGGTAACCTTGCTCATATTTTGGTGTTATTTTCTGTTTTTAAATTCTTTCCTGAAGAATGACTTCTGAATATTTCAACAATTTATCAAGAGATTAGCTAATATTTTGAATATGTGTTAATATTTTTGCTATGAGTTATGTGTGTGTGCTAAGTCGCTTCAGTCATGTCCAACACCTTGTAACCCTATGGACATGTAGCACACCAGGCTCCTCTGTCCATAGGATTCTCCAGGGAAGAATGCTGAAGCTGGTTGACATTTCCTTCACCAGGGGACTGTCTCGACCCAGGGATCAAACCCAAGTTTCTTAAGTCTCCTGCACTGACAAGTGAGTTAAACCACTGTCACCACCTGGGAACCCCTAATAACCATCCATAAAAACAGTCATTAGTTAATTGTTCTCTGACTGGAAGCAGAGGCTAAAAAAGTTCTTTTTTGAGCTGTGGGCACTCAGGCCTGACCCTGTAAGCCTGGAATGACATTCTTTCCCGAAGCTCCCGCCGCAATTCATAATCATGTCAAAAGTGCTGACAAGTGAAATGGTGACTTCCTAGAAGTAAAATCACTTGCTCTCACGAACAGTTTCTGGAGGTCCTTCCGTGGCTTTTTTTTTTAACAACCTTTTACACCAGGTCATTTGGAAATGTCCAGTATTCTTAGCTGCAACACTCCTGGATTTTTAAGGATTAGCAAATTTTCTGTTGCTCATATAAAATGTTAGAAATACATGAACTGATGCCTTTTCTGTCCACAGGGAGGGTGACTCCCTAAATTAGCATCAAGTAGATCTGATTCCTCACAAGATAGTAAGCCTTCCATCACCTTCACAGTCAAATTTAAGGGCTTGTTTTGTTTACTTACTATTTTGTTTTCCAAGTGTTGAAAGTACCTTAAAAATGAAACATGAGTTATAAAAAACTAGCATATATTTACTAAGAGGGCATTTTGACTTAATAGTGAACCTCTTGCCCCATCCCTAAAAAATTAAAAGCAGCTTGAAGACACACTATTCTCTGTTGCCACTCTGGGATCCTTGCTTTCTCACACCCGTGCAAGAAATAGGGAATTATTTCCAAGCCTTATTATTGCAGCTCCACCTCCCACAGACACTGCAGTCACATCACTACACACACTGTAAGGATTTTCACATCTGGCCCAGTTGTCATCTTCCCCTAACCCTGCCAGAACCTGGAAGAATTCAATTTCCAAAGGTAACAAACACGGCCCATACATGAAGCTGTTTCACGATCAGTTTTCAGTCAAATTACTTTTATCTTATGAATCCATAATCTTCTTTGAATTATTAAATGAAAGCAATGACTGTGACCTTCCCCTCTGCAACCACACTTTCCCTATCTTGCACTCTTACTTCCACCAAATCTGCTTTTTGATTGACTGAACCTCTGGGTCTCTGATTGCTTTCTAATTTCAAATGATCAGGTCCCTTTTGGTTTCCTTTTGTGGCTTATATATGATGGTCAAACCATTACAACTGGTCCTTCCTAATTACTCAGTGTTACCAGCGTGTGCTTTTGTCTGCCTAGTGTGTTGTGTAGGAACGCCCACTACTCTTGTGTCTCTCTCTCATTGGCTCACTGTGGCCACACTCGGAACTCTGCATCCACGTGTAGGGGTCTTTTCCATGTGCCAAGCAATGCGGTGGCACTGCTGGGTGCCCAGTGACCTCACTCAATCCTGACACCATCTACCTGGAGGCAGTGGCAAGTCCCTTGGGTTACTGACGCAGTCCATTAACACTGTCCCCTCTAGATGCCAGTCCCGAGCAGTAGATCCCCAGGTTACCCACCAATGCAACATCCCTACAAATTGGATATTCCTATAACCTGCATCCCCTTTGGGTTAGATTATTTCCAGAAGAGCTCACAGATTTCAGGCCAACACTGCCATTTACCAGTTTAAAGGAGGTGATAAAGTTGAGCAGCACAATGATGCAATACAAAGGGTAAGATCTGGGATGGTCCCCAGCTTAGAAGTTTCTGTCCCCATGGAAATGGGGTACATCACTCTCCTGCTACGTGGGCATATTCACCAAATCAGAAGCTCCCCCAACCCAATATTATTAGGATTCTATGAAGGCTTCATCGTGGAGGTGCGATTGGTTATTAACTCCATTTCCAGCCCCTCCTCCCATGTCTGGAGACTGGGGATTGGGCCTGAAACTTCCAAGCTTCAATCACAGCTTGGTCTTTCTGGTGACCAGACACCATCCAGGAGCCACTTAGAAGCCCACCAGATTCACTTCATTAGAACAAAAGACACTCCTAGCACCTGAGAAATTAAAAGGGATGTGGGAACTTGGTTTGGGGAGCCAGGGAGACCAAATAACACAACCAAAGATGCCCCTAGTGTTCTTATTACCTAGGAGTTTACAAGGGTTTCAGGATTTCTGTGTCAGGAACCAAGGGCAGATATTACAGACAGATAGATAGATAGACGGATAGACAGAGATAATATGTGCTAAGTCACTTCAGTCATATCTGACTCTTTGCAACTCTATGGACTGTAGCCTGCCAGGCTCCTCTGTCCATGGGATTTCCCAGACAAGAACACTGGAGTGCGATACCATTTCCCTCTCCAAGGGAGCTTCCTGAGTCAGATAGTAGATATTTTCTATTATTTTACATATGTGAAGTCAAAGTTCTGAATTAATCATCTATCTACATTTTCTTCACCTCTTCCACTTTTCCCTCATCTATTTGCCATGAAGTGATGGGAAATAGTGGAAACAGCAGCAGATTTTATTTTCTTGGGTTCCAAAATCACTGTGGATGGTGACTTCAGCCACAAAATTAAAAGACACTTGCTCTTTGGAAGAAAAGCTATGACAAACCTAACCAGCATGTTAAAAAGCAGAGACATCACTTTGCTGACAAAGGTCCGTATAGTCAAAGCTATGGTTTTTCCAGTAGTCATTTACAGATGTGAGAAAAGTGAGTGAAGTCGCACAGTCGTGTCCAACTCTTTGCTATCCCATGGATTGTAGCCTACCAGGCTTCTCCATCCATGGGATTTTCCAGGCAAGAGTACTGGAGTGGGGTGCCATTTCCTTCTCCAGGGGATCTTCCTAACCCAGGGATCGAGCCTGGGTCTCCTACATTGTAGGCAGACGCTTTTACTGTCTGAGCCACCACAAAGAAGGTTGAGTGCCGAAGAACTGATGTTTTAAAATCATGGTGCTGGAGAAGACTCTTGAGAGTCCCTTGGACAGCAAGGAACTCAAACCAGTCAATCTTAAAGGAAATCAACTCTGAATATTCCTTGGCAGGACTGATGCTTAACCTCCAATACTTGGCTACTCATTGGAAAAGACCCTAATGCTAGAAAAGGTTAAAGGCAGGAGAAGTGGGGAACAGAGGATGAGATGGTTAGATCTCATCATTGACTCAATGGACATTATTTTGAACAAAATCTGGAAGATAGCAAAAGACAAGGAAGCCTGGTGTGCTGAATTCTTTATAATGATTCTGGTTTCTCCAGACTTGCTATCATTTTTTTTTTTTTTTAGTTTTTTATAAAGATATATTCCTCACCAGTGAAATGATCATGTCCATATCCTCTGAAGTCTACATGTAATTTTTGCTGTTAACACCTCCCTGCATTTTCCTAACTTTTTATGTATATCTTTTGTCACTAGTTGCAAAAACAAATTAATGTAATATAATCTATTCAATTTCTGTCCTTCTTGGACACATTTCTTGAAAGAATGGTGCCATTCAAGGCTCAACATTTCTACTTTCTCACATTGGTTGGCTACTTAGTCCCAGGTCACCATGTCTCTGCTACACCACATCATCCTTCCACTCACAAGGTCACCAGTCATTTTTCAAGTAACAAGTACACCAGCCTTTCTTTCTCCTTCTCTTACTTGACTGATGTCATGTCACTGATGATGGCTGCTGGTTTCTCTCCTCTCTCACTCTACTTGGTCACCCTGGATACAGCATCTACACCCACCTCTTCCAGGGATGCCCTCACACTAATGACATCCAGGGCTGGGCCACGTTCAAGCTCCCACATCAGATCTCAACACTCTGAGCATCTTTCCCAGGATGTGTCATACAGGCCTCTCATACTCCACAGGTCCAGAAAGAAACCAGTCATCTCCTGCCTCAAATTTTCTCTGTCTTCTTTGTTTCCCATATTGGTGGCTAGTAATGCCATTATCCCATATCCCAAGATAGAATACCCATTCTGCTTAACCTTGCTTCCCACATGTGTTCAGTGGCTCAGTCATGTCCAACTCTTCATGACCCCATGGACTGTAGTCCTCCAGGCTCCTCTATCCATAGAATTTTCTAGTCGAGAATACTAGTGTGGGTTGCCATTTCCTAGTCCAGGGGATCTTCCCCACCCAGGGGTCGAATCCCCATCTCTTTCATCTCTTGCATTGGCAGGTGGGCTCTTTACCACTAGCTCCACCTGGGAAAGTGAAAGGGAAAGTTGCTCAGCTGTGTCTGACTCTTTGCGACCCCATGGAGTAGTCCATGGAATTCTCCAGGCCAGAATCCTGCAATGGGTAGCCTTTCCCTTCTCCAAGGGATCTTCCCAACCCACGAATTGAACCCAGGTCTCCTGCATTGTAGGCAGATTCCTTACCAGCTGAGCCACAAGGAGAAGCCCCAATTATTTATCAAGTTTATGACATTTCTAACCAATAAAGAAATGTAGAAAATGTTCTATAGCTTTTGCTTTTAATTTCACCTGTCCCATCTTGTGTGAGAAAATGGTTGTCTGCTTTTCTTTGGTTGGAGGCTACTCATTTCATTCCAAGTCCTCACCAGCTGCAGCAGGTGGGACTCTGCTGGCTAACCATCTCCAGAACATGAATGATTGATCTAAGTTGGACCAATCAGATGTCTTCCTCTAGAAATGTGAACTCTGTCATCTTGAATAGAGAGACAGAATGACCAAAATCATTCATTCATGCCTTTGGATAGACTGCCCTCCACTCCTGCAGCTCCCTGGGTTCTATCCATACATTAGTTGTTTAATCAGTTCTTCAATGAAGTGCAATAACACTTTCAATAAATTACCTTTTTTTGGTTAATTTTGGTCCATCTGTTCATATGGCTTGTAACTAAAACATTCTTAACCTATGCCTGGAGTTTTCTAAGCATTGGAGATGTCTTTCAGAAACACGAGGCTGGGCTTATTTCCCTACCTAAATTATTTTGGAGACACTCTCTCTCCTTGTGAATAAAACTCAAGTTCCATAGTCAGGCACAAACCTTCAACATCAATGTTCTTCTTCCCCCCCATGTTATCTCCCAAACCTCCCTACATGCAACAGGAATTCCTGGTCTACCATCTGTGCTCTAGGAGTCCTTGGTGTTCTGCAGGCTACAGATTGGCCCATGCCCCTCTCCCTACTGAGTGGCAAATGTGGAGACTCCTCTTGCTAACTCTTCTGACACCACTGGACACAGTCCCTGCCTCCCCACCCCGTAGTGGTATTACTTTTCAATCACTTGCCAGTGCTGTCAATACTGTGATGTGAGGACTGGTCTACATATCTGTCATCCTATCAGACTGGCAGCTCCTTGATGGCAGACGTGTCTGGCCAAGAAACCCACATGCCTCTGAAGGCACCATCACGAGGCATCTGAAATAAGGCATCTGAGGTTCTTGGAGGATTATGGGGGCTCATGGTGGCCTCCTCAGCTCTCAGGCAGCATCCAGGCTGAGATGCACCCTGACTGAAGGTTGGGTCATGATATCATGCCCTGAAATAAAATGAAAGGATGGAGTTAGGCCACTAGACACATCAGCAACAGGAAATGGTGCTTCTCGAATGTGGAGAAACCTCTGTCCATGTCAGCATGGTGCTGCAGGAAGGCAAGAGCCCATGGTATGATCCTGGGCAATGTGAGGAGATGGGGTGAGAGTTTAGGGACAGGTGAGAGACATGTTCAATGGAGATGAGAACAGAAGAGTTTTGGGTGCTTGGGCCACTGACTTAGCTTCTGGATAGCAGAAGATCGTACTGTTACTAGGCCCACATGCCTGCCCCTTTTGTAACTGTTGTCAGAGTGACTAACGAAAAATTTCAAATATCCCACAAAAGTTATGACAAACCTAGACAGTGTTTTAAAAAGCAAAGACATCACTTTGCCAACAAATGTCCGTATAGTCAAGGCTATGGTCTTTCCAGTAGTCATACACAAATGTGAGAGTTTGACCATAAAGTAGGCAGAGCGCCGAACAACTGATGCTTTTGAACTGTGGTGCTGGAGAAGACTCTTGAGAGTGCCTTGTACAGCAACGAGATCAAACAAGTCAATCTTAAAGGAAATCAACCCTGAATATTCACTGGAAGCTCTAATGCTGAAACTCCAATACTTCGGCCACCTTTTGCAAACCAGTGACTCACTGGAAAAGACAGTGATCCTGGAAAAGATTGAAGACATAAGGAGAAGAGGGGGACAGAGGATGAGATGGTTGGCTGCCATCACCAATTCAATGAACGTGAACTTGGGCAAACTCCAGAAGATGGTGGGAGACAGTGACCTGGTGTGCTGCGGTCCATGGGGTTACAAAAAGTCAGACATGACTTGGTGACTGAACAACAACAATTCACCAATGATTGCTAAAAACAGGGAGAGCAAGTACTTGGACTCAGGACCGTTGTTGTATGAGAATCATGAGAGATTGGTCAGGGGTGTGGAATGGATGAGTGCAGTGAGTCAGTCTGAGAGGAAAGGGGTGAGTGTGTCACTAAGTACTGAGGAATCCAATCTGTTGAATGGAGGTTAATTAAAATGTGAATCTGGCAAGTACTCACGTTTTGGACAGCCTGAAAACTTTTTAAATGTTGCCACTTTAATATGTCCTTACGTTTTTACTGATTCCTTGTACTGAAATACCATCTGTTAAGTGAACAGTGATAATGAAGTAGAAGAAAGCTTCCCAAACTTTTTCTATTAAATCTGCGTTAAAAACTGTGAAAGCTTATTTTATTTATTTTTTGGATCTTGCCTCTGCTTTCCAGGCCAATCGCCCTTGGTTTTGACTGAAACCAATATTCCCAGCTTTATTGTGGTCACCATAACCAGTGTTTTAACATTCCCTATGATGTTGTAAATGTTAACCCCAAGTCACTCTTACCTTGTGAAAACTGTGTTGTGTTTGGTGATTTAAAAAAAAAAAAAAAAGAAAGAGTGGCTTTAAGAGTCTGGTATGGATGTCCTCCCATATTTTTGCATTTTAAGATCTACTGACAGTGAGTTTAGCTTTGGCAGAACACACCATCACCTTTATGGGTATTTCAGGAGTGGCTAGCGATGACTTGTTTTGAGATGATTTTTCCTAGTGTCACAGTTTATAAAAATATATATTGAAATAATATTATAAACACATTAAAATCATAGTGTTTGCTGCCAATCTATTACAGAGAAGGAGATTTCTGATGCTCTGCTTCTCTGCAACCTGACAAAATAGAGTAATATGGGTGCATTTGATAGTGAGTTTGCTGGAGCAATGCATCTTTTGTCTGTGGGGGCCCGTCCCTGGCAGAAGTAGAAGCAATTTAAACCTGATAGAACCAGATTGTATTATGTGCATAGACGTCCCAAGGAAGTTAATATATTGGGGTTTTAATATAAAGTACAGGAGATCAACCAGATGCTGAGGAAGTGAGCTATGAGCCAGATGAACCCCGTAAGGACAGGGAGCTGTGCTCCAGAACGCACCCACCCTAAGGGCTGGTCTAGAGCAAGCATCCTGTCCTTGGTGGCTTCTGCCAACCCACCGACACACGCCCTATCTCCCTTGACCCTGAACACCCGGAGACCACCTACTCCTGGCAGTCCAATTCAATTCCATCTCAGATGTTATGATGGGTCTCAGTGACTTCCTTCCACCTGAATTCTCTCGCTAGTCTGAGAACTGGTGTTTGGGAGCAAGCAGTGCAATATTGCCATGTGTAGTCTGTGTCCATGTCTTAGGCAGACTGTGAGCATTAGAGGGAAGCTGCATGTTACTTCTGCAGTGTCCACCCTTAGAAATCCTCGTTACCTGAGCAACAGATTCCCATAGGTCTGCTAGACAGAAGGGAAGGACATCAAAAGGAGATGACCTGGGCTAACTAACTGAAACCTTGCTGCAGAAGGGGCTGTTGACCTATTCATTCAATTCATTTGCTAATGCTTGAGTTTGTACCAATTTCCAGGGAATGTAGAGGAAACAGGAAGTGGAAGTGATAATGGGAAGCGAACAGGGAAGAACCCTGGATAGACCCCCCTTCATCCTGGTGACTTTTCTTATGAAAGAGCTCTCTGTCCTAAATATAATTTATAAGCTACTATAGACTCACTGCTATGTGAATGCATAGTTTCTTCTGACAATGCTAGTGCATGAAATTTGCCACTTATTTCTAGTTTTCCTTCTTTCTGGCCAAAGCAAGTAGCCGTTATGTCTCATTTCCTGCAATAGTTATTGCTACCTTTACTCTCTCCAATAAGGTTTACAGGGAGGCATAAATCTACCCAGTACCAGATAAGACAGACACTCAAAGAAATATATAGACACTTAAATTTAAAATGATGCAATTTTCAGCTGGGTTGTATTATTTTCTGAAAAAATGTATCTCAATTTATTTGACCACTCCATTTACACACTACTGTGGCTCTGCAATTTGGGAGACCCAGGTTCGATCCCTGGGTTGGGAAGATCCCCTGGAGAAGGGAAAGGCTTCCGACTCCAGTATTCTGGCCTGGAGAATTCCATGGGCTGTATAGTCCATGGGATCACAAAGAGTCAGACACGACTGAGTGACTTTCATGCATTAATTTAAGATAAAACAAGTAATCTGTTCTATAAGGTAAACAAACGAAATTTAGGGCATTTAACCAAGCTTTTCAGTTCTAAAAGATGAGAATGCCGAATTTTGAAAGTAAGCAAGATACCCTTCAGTTGGTAAATGAATGAAAAAATTGGTACATTCAAACTATGGAATAATATTCAAAAATATTATTATTTTTACAAAATGAGCAAGACCACCACCAAAAGGCAAAGAGAAATTTTCAATGTATATTGCTAGGTGAAAAAAGCCAATCTGAAAAAGTCTACATGATGTATGATTCCAATTCTATGACATTCTGGAAAAGGTAAAGCTGGAGACAGTGAAAAGACTGCCGATTGCCAGGGCTTCACATGGAAGGAGAGAGGGAGGAATGGATAACATGTTTAGGGCAATGAAACTCCTCTGTGTGACACTGTGAGGAAGGTACATGTCATCACACTTTTGTCATAACCCAGGGAACGTACAACATAAAAAGCGAACCCTAATGTAAAATACAGACTTCATTTAATAATAATGTATCTGTCAATATTGGCTCATCAATTGTAGCAAATGTATTAAAACCAGAGTAATGCAAGATGTTACCAATAGAGTCTGGGGAAAGGGTGGGGGTGAGAGCAGGTGAGAACTTACTATACTTTCTGCTCACTTTTCCTGTAGACTTGAAGTTGCTCAAGAAACCTGATATCTATTAGAAAATAAAGATAGATGCACGGTTTTTAAATTTTATTTTATATGCAATGGGCTGCATTCTTTAGCTATTTTTGTTAATCCCTAAGATAATTGAATATCATAAAAGCTAAATGTGGTACTAGCTTGTTCAGATAAATTTAAAATTCAAGTATAAAAATGGATGTTAAAATGAACATGCTCAAGAGCCATGTTATCAGATATATAAAGCAGTAAGCCCAGAGGCATGATTGATGACTATTGTCTGAAAATATGCTCAGCACACCCAGAATCTCAAGTCACCCTCTCTGCGTGCACGGACCCTCGCCTGCCATCCTTAAGCTAAACTCTCCTTTTCTCCAGCTTGTCTAGCCTGTGAATGGACTTTTGTCTGGGGCAGCAGGGAATTGATAAATGTCTACTGTTTCATCTGAGAGTGACCAGTCACATATATTCAAAAATGATCCTGCCATAGCATTTTGAAAGACTGGTGTGTATATGAAGAAAGATTAAGAAAATAAATGCAATAATAATAAGAGTAAAATATTATTGAAATTAATTTTATATTATTTATGAAGCATTTGGTTTATGCCAGGCACTAATAAAATGATATATAAGAAATTATACAACATTTAGGGCCTTCTCTGGTAGCTAAGACAGCAAAGAATCTGCCTGCAATGCAGAAGACCTGGGTTCAATCCCTGGGTTGGGAAGATCCCCTGGAAGAGGGCATGGCAATTCATTCCAGAATTCTTGCCTGGAGAATTTCCATGGACAGAGAAGCCTGGCAGGCAGCAGTACATGGGGTCTCAAAGAGTCGGACATGACTGAGCAACTAAGCACAGCACATACATTTACTTAATAAACATCTAAGAAATAAAGAAGATTATCCTCTTTATTTCTGATTATAAAGTGTAGCCACTCACTCAGGTGTGACTCTTTGTAACCCCATGGACTGTAGCCCACCAGGCTTCTCTAACCATGGGATTCTTCAGGTAAGAATACTAATGTGGGTTGCTTTTCTCTTCTCCAGTGAATCTTTCTTACCCAGGGATCGAATCCAGGTCTCCTGCATTGCAGGCAGATTCTTTACCATCTGAGTCACCAGGGAAGTCCATTTGTCATTGTAACTCTAGAAAATAAGAGCTCTCCTTATCCATATTTTCTGACGAGGAGCCTGAAGTGTTCGAACTTAATGACATTTCCCATTGTCAGACAGTTAGAGAAAGGCCCAGCCAGAATTCTGATCAGAGCCAAAGCTCTCAACGCAGAGTCCACACTGCCTCATCAAGCCTGAGTTCAGGAAGCTGTGTTGCAATGCATACCTTTCTTCTCATAAATGGAACAGCAAGGAAATAAGTTGAGTGAGAGCTAAGGAAAGAGAGAAAAGAATTGGCTTCATTTTACTTGAAAAGTTATGTGACCAAACAGGGGGGTCCCACTGCCCGCAGCTCCAAAGTCAATAAAGAGGCCAGGTTGCAGGCAAGGAAAGTCTGCTTTATTTTGGAGGCCAGAACCAGGCAGGAGGCAGTGAGGCAGGCTTCTGTCCAAAGGCCCACCATGCCCACTAGCAACCAGTGGCTCAAATTTTTAAGGGCTGAGGGAGGGGCTGCATGCAGAAGCAGCAGTCAGCTCTGACAGTCACCTTGAAATGGGTCTTCAGTGGTCTGATCAGCATCATCTTGATTGTTTTAAGTGCAGTGAGTCTTCAGTTCCAAATGGTTTGTTCCCATTTCCTTGAAGCCAGCTTTCAGAACGGTGGCAGCTCATGTCACTGGCTACAGTCTGGTCATCATGGAGTTAACTTCTTCCACTTGGTAAGTCTTTCAGTAGCTGCAAGACAGCTCAAAGGACATGGCTCAGAATATTATCTATAAGTCCCCAAGAAGGAACTGGAGGTCCTTAACTATACTTAATGACTAAACTATTATTATTTGGTCTCCTTTGACTGCTTTCCTTTGTTTCTGCATGTTCTCACTTTTCTGATTAAACTTAATCTTTGGCTAAAGTTTTTCCGTAAACAAAAGGTAGGCAGAGGGTATGGAGGGGCAAGTTTTTGCTCCATTTCAGTGATATAGTTTTGCCACATTTTGGCAAAATCCTCAGTGTTTCGTTTACTTCCCCATCTTCATTCTACCTTAACTGACGTTAGCTTTTGCTATCAAAAGCCCTGATTCATAGCATTTGCCAATTTCCGTGGTGTAAATACTTCCACCATGATTGATTTTAAGCTCCCAATGTGACATATCTGAATACAGAGTTGGGGACACAGTTGGGCAGCGCTGGGTCTTGTAAACTGGCTCCAACACCACTGTTTACACCTCATTAGGATGGACACTTAGTTGCTGAGAAGGAATAAAGTCGACTGTTTGGAGCATAGTGTTTTATGTTCTATGATATTTTTGGTGCATTGAGCTTGTTTCTGAAACTACCTGTGTGCATGACATCCCTTCAGTCATGTCTGACACTTTGAGAGCCTATGGACTATAGCCCACCAGGCTCCTCTGTCCATGGGATTCTACAGGCAAGAATACTGGAGTGGGTAACCTCTCCCTTCTCTAAGGGATCTTCCCAACCCAGGGATCAAACCCAGGTGTCCCACATTGCAGGCAGATTCTTTACCATCTGAGCCACCAGGGAAGCCCTCTGAAACTACCTAGATGGAAGCAATTTCCCCTGGTAGATTTTGTGGTATTCCAGTCAAAACCTAGCAGGTCTCAAGTGGTGTTCTGATTCCATAGTCCTGGGATCGCAAACAATGAGTCTATCCAGCTCAGAAGCCAGAGGTAGATCTTTAATACTATGATAAAATTGCTGAGTGATTTGCTGAATTAATTCTCCTGTGGATGAGTTAGGCATCTATTCTTCAAAAGGAACCAGTAATGAAAGAGTGGAGAAGGCAATGGCAACCTACTCCTGTATGCTTGCTTGGAAAATCCCATGGATGGAGGAGCCTGGTAGGCTGCAGTCCATGGGGTCGCGAAGAGTCGGACACGACTGAGCAACTTCACTTTCACTTTTCCCTTTCATGCATTGGAGAAGGAAATGGCAACCCACTCCAGTGTTCTTGCCTGGAGAATCCCAGGGACGGGGGAGCCTGGTGGGCTGCTGTCTATGGGGTCGCACAGGGTTGGACACGACTGAAGTGACTTAGCAGCAGCGGAATGCAAAGAGGAAATAAGAATATTCCTAGATGCTCATGTGTGAAGGGCTGTAACTTGTGCAGTAAGTTCAGTGTTCCCAGGGAGAAGGGCATGGATGAAGGGCCCCCTCACTACTGGACTCTGTCCTGGCACAAATCTCTCTGTGGCAACTCTCATCTCTGTGTTCACGCATTCAGGGCCAAGCCCACCAAGACAAGCACGGGAAGCCTGGGCATCCCTGGGGAGGCATGGCGGGCTCTGTGGGCTGCAGAAAACTCATGCAGGCTCTCCCCCCGCTACAGTGAATATCCGAACACGTGTTCCTCACCTGGCTGGACACTTCCAGGACTGTGGATATTGCCACACTCTCCCCAAACTCAGCACGTGAGTAATAAACCTCTCAGCAGTCTCTGAGTGTGAGTGTGGCACCATCAGTATTGATACACAAACCAATATTGAGTAAGGATTGATCCCTCCCTTAACCAGACAGCCACAAAACACTAAATCTGAGATTGCTTACTAATACCTGTAGATCAGAAAAAGATCTACAGAGTCTACCCAATCGCAAATTTGCACCCAGGCTTTCTGATGGGCTTCTGTGTGGGGCACAAAGGAAGAATGAGCCTGGGGGATGCCAGCGGTCAAGCATCAGAATGGAATCACTGCATGTAGGTATGAAAATAGTCAAGCAGTTTGGCTTCAACATAACAAGCAGGAGAGTGTGGGTCAGGTATAAACAGATGATGGCCATGTGTGTTGGGTGCAAGTTCATTATACTTTCTAGTCTCAATATGTTTGAAATTTGATATAAATTTATATTACCTTTTATTGTGTTTACTGAAGTATCATTGATTTACAGTGTAGTGTTAGTTTCAAGTCTACAGGAAAGTGGTTCAGTTATACACATGCATGTGTCTATTATCTTTTCTCTTACAGGTTATTACAAGATATCAAGTAGTTCCCTGTTCTATACAGTAGTTTCTTGTTGTTTATCTATTTTATATGTAGTAGTGTGTATTTTTAAATCCCAAACTCCTGACGTATCCCTCTCCACCCCTTCCCCCTCTGGCAACTGTAAGTTTATTTTCCGTGTCTGTAAGTCCATTTCTATTTTGTAAATAAGTTCATTTGTATCATTTTCTTTTAGACTCCACATATCAGCAATATTGTATGATATTTGTCTGTCTGACTTCATTTAGTATGGCAATTTCTATGTCCATCCACATTGCTGCAAATGGCATTATTTCATTCTTTTTGTGGCTGAGTAACATTCCATTGTAAGTATGTACCACATTTCTTTATCCATTTGTCTGTGGATAGACCTGTGAAGTGGAGTATTTCCTGCCATAGCAGTAAACAAGGATGTTATAGCCATTAGCTATTCCAGTCCTTCAGATGTGAATTGCCCGAGAAAAGCAATACCTATAATTAGGCTGCTCTCAAGCCACCACCCCTCTCTACAGTGAGAGGGGAACTAAGGATGTGAAAAATCAAATTGCAGGATGCTGACCCCATATAGCTGAGATGCATATGAAATGAATGATTTCGGTGAGCCCAGACTCTTGCATCTTCCCATGCATAGAAAAACTCTAAAATCCCTAACTTGAGATATCTGGTTTTCCTTAATTAACAATAATCTTTTGATGTTCACACTACTTGCCCCTTGTTAAAAACTTCTATATAACGTGATTGCTCCCCTCGCCTCCTCAGAACAGTTCCTTCCAGGTTACTTGAGATGCTGTCTCCCAGGCTTGAAGCCCTAAAATTTCCCACCAAATAAAATATAACTCTCAACTTTTAGGTCGTGACTATTTTTTAAGTCAAGAGACACTTAGGTTGCTTCCATGTCTTGGCTATTGTAAGTAGTGCTGCACTGAGTATGGAGGTTTATGTAATTTTCCAATTATGGTTTTCTCCAGATACATGCCCAGGATTGCCGGATCATGTGGTAATTCTATTTTTTTTTGAGAAGCCTCCATATTGTTTTCCACAGTAGTTGCCCCAATTTACATTCCCACCAACAGTGTATGAGTGTTCCCTTTTCACCATGTCCTCACTGACATCTGTTATTTGTGTTCTTTTTGATGATGGCCATTCTGACTGCTGGGAGATGGTACTGCATTTTAATTTTAATTTGCTTTCCTCTAGTAATTAGCGATGTTGAGCACTCCATTAGCTTTTTAAAAGTCTGGTTGAGTCTAATATAAAAATCTTCAACTTCTCATCCAAAGCTCTTCACTTGACTCAGGGATCTGAGGTGTGGAATGGGGCATGATCGGTTTCTCTTGCATTTCTACTCATTTCTTAATCCTCCTCTCTGTGTCTCCAGGCTGTTCCAGGGCTGTGCTGAGAGCTGGCGAGAAGATGAGGGGACTCAGAAGGTGGTGACCCAGCCCAGTGCCCTCCACAGGGTGACGGTGTCCTGATCATCTCTGGGGGAGGGTCCCTTGCAACCCTAATTCCTTGATTCATGTTTCTTGCTGCAACACCCACCCCATCTTCAGCCCCTCTAATTCTATGTCCCAAGTCTCTTTCTGTCAGGGATGCCTCAGCCCTGGAGGGAGCCCTCTGAGTGTAAGGGAGTTGGACCCTATGGTGCCTTCCCAGGAGAGACCTCTCCTTAATATCCTGCTTTAGCTCCTCTCTGAAGGACCTAGATAACAGTATCTGATGCACCTTTCCTGAGTAGTTTTATAGATGTGAAAACCTCCCATCAAATGGAAGATGTTAATTACTTGACAAGCATGAGCACATATCCCCAGGCCTCCTGGAGCCTAAGGACTGATAATGTGAACCCCTGTGACACCACCTATTCCCTCACCATCAGCCAATCAGAGAATTGTGCATGAGTTCATCTCAGACTCTGCAACCTCCTCCTTCACCAGGCTTTTAAAAATGCTTTGACAAAACCCTTCAGGGAGCTTGGGGCTTCTGGGGGTCATGAACCACCCACTTCCTTGCATTGCCTTGCAATAGACCTTTATCTGCTCCAGATTGTATTTCAGTCTATTTGGCATCATTGTGCATAGGGCACAAGAATTTGTGCTAACGATAAAATGGAAGACCGAGTTCTTGTTTGCGGAGCCAAAGAATGAACTTCGCAAACATGCAAACACTCATGGTAGAAAGCAACAGGATTTATTTCAGAGAGAAAGAAAGTACAAAGCTCAGCATAGACACTGAGAATGGGCGAGGTGCTCCCCAAAAGGGGGGACTGCAGCAGTGGCTGCACGGTGCAGTAGCGGCTGAGAGGAGATACCCCACGTCCAGGGCCAGGAGCAGTGGCTGTGAAGAGATACCCCACATCCAAGGTAAGAGAAACCCAAGTAAGACAGTAGGCGCTGAGAGAGGGCATCAGAGGACAGACAGACTGAAACCACAATCACAGACAACTAGCGAATCTGATCACATGGACCACAGCCTGTCTAACTCAATGAAACTAAGCCATGCCGTGTGGGGCCACCCAAGACTGACGGGTCATGGTGGAGAGATCTGACAGAATGTGGTACACTGGAGAAGGGAATGGCAAACCACTTCAGTGTTCTTGCCTTGAGAACCCCATGAACAGTATGAGAAGGCAGAATGATAGGACACTGAAAGAGAAACTCCCCAGGTCAATAGGTGCCCAATATGCTACTGGAGATCAGTGAAGAAATAACTCCAGAAAGAATGAAGAGATGGAGCCAAAGCAAAAACAACACCCAGTTGTGGATGTGACTGGTGATAGAAGCAAGGTCTGATGCTGTAAAGAGCAATATTGCATAGGAACCTGGAATGTTAGGTCCATGAATCAAGGCAAATTGGAAGTGGTCAAACAGGAGATGGCAAGAGTGAATGTTGACATTCTAGGAATTGACAAACTAAAATGGACTGGAATGGGTGAATTTAGCTCAGATGACCATTATATCTACTACTGTGGGCAGGAATCCCTTAGAAGAAATGGAGTAGCCATCATGGTCAACAAAAGAGTCTGAAATGCAGTACTTGGATGAAATCTCAAAAATGACAGAATGATCTCGGTTCATTTCCAAGGCAAACCATTCAATACCACGGTAATCCAAGTCTATGCCCCAGCCAGTAATGCTGAAGAAGTTGAATGCTATGAAGACCTACAAGACCTTTTAGAACTAACACCCCAAAATGATGTCCTTTTCATTATAGGGGATTGGAATGTAAAAGTAGGAAGTCAGGGAACACCTGGAGTAACAGGCAAATTTGGCCTTGGAGTACAGAATGAAGCAGGGCAAAGGCTAATAGAGTTTTTCCAAGAGAACACACAGGTCATAGAAAACACCCACTTCCAACAACACAAGAGAAGACTCTACACATGGACATCATCAGATGGCCAACACCGATATCAGATTGATTATATTCTTTGCAGCCAAAGATAGAGAAACTTTATACAGTCAGCAAAAACAAGACTGGGAGCTGACTGTGGCTCAGATCATGAACTCCTTATTGCCAAATTCAAACTAAAATTGAAGAAAGTGGAGAAAACCACTAGACCATTCAGGTATGACCTAAATCAAATCCCTTATGATTATACAGTGGAAGTGAGAAATAGATTTAAGGGACTAGATCTGATAGAGAGAGAGCCTGATGAACTATGGACAGAGGTTCATGACACTGTACAGGAGACAGGGATCAAGACCATCCCCATGGAAAAGAAATGCAAAAAAGCAAAATGGCTGTCTAAGGAGGTCTTACAAATAGCTGTGAAAAGAAAAGTGAAAAGCAAAGGAGAAAAGGAAAGATACACTCAATTGAATGCAGAGTTCTAAATAATAGCAAGGAGAGATAAGAAAGCCTTCCTCAGTGATCAATGCTAAGAAATAGAGGAAAACAATAGAATGGGAAAGACGAGATCTCTTCAAGAAAACTAGAGATACTAAGGGAACATTTCATGCAAAGATGGGCTCAATAAAGGACAGGAATCATATGGACCTAACAGAAGAATAAGATATTAAGAAGAGGTGGAAAGAATACACAGAAGAACTGTACAAAAAAGATTTTCATGACCCAGATAGCCATGATGGTGTGATCAATCATCTAGAGCCAGACATCCTGGAATGTGAAGTCAAGTGGGCCTAGGAAGCATCACTATGAACAAAGCTAGTGGAGGTGATGGAATTCCAGTTGAGCTATTTCAAATTTTGAAAGATGATGCTGTGAAAGTGCTGCACTCAACATGCCAGCAATTTTGGAAAACTCAGCAGTAGCCACAGGACTAGAAAAGGCCAGTTTTCATTCCAATCCCAAAGAAAGGCAATGCTAAAGAATGCTCAAACTACCACACAATTGCACTCATCTCACATGCTAGTAAAGTAATGCTCAAAATTCTCCAAGCCAGGCTTCAGCAATACGTGAACCATGAACTTCCAGATGTTCACGCTGGTTTTAGAAAAGGCAGAGGAAGCAGAGATCAAATTGCCAACATCCGCTGGATCATCAAAAAAAACAAGAGAGTTCCAGAAATACATCTATTTCTGCTTTATTGACTGTGCCAAAACCTTTGACTGTGTGGATCACAATAATCTGTGGAAAATTCTGAAAGAGATGGGCATACCAGACCACCTGACCTGCCTCTTGAGAAACTTATATGCAGGTCCAGATGCAACAGTTAGAACTGGACATGGAACAACAGACTAGTTCCAAATAGGAAAAAGAGTACTTCAATGCTGTATATTGTCACCCTGCTTATTTAACTTCTATGCACAGTACATCATGAGAAACACAGGGCTGGAGGAAGCACAAGCTGGGATCAAGATTGCCAGGAGAAATATCAGTAACTCAGATATGCAGATGACACCACACTTATGGCAGAAAGTGAAGAGGAACTAAAAAGCCTCTTGATGAACTTGAAAGAGGAGAGTGAAAAAGTTGGCTTAAAGCTCAACATTCAGAAAACTAAGACCATGGCATCTGACCCCATCGCTTCATGGGAAATAGATGGGGAAACAGTGGAAACAGTGGCAGACTTTCTTTTTGGGGGCTCCAAAATCACTGTGAATGGTGACTGTAACCATGAAATTAAAAGACGCTTGCACCTTGGAAAGAAAGTTATAACCAACCTCGACAGCATAAAAAGCAGAGACATTACTTTGCCAACAAAGGTCCGTCTACTCAAGGCTATGGTTCTTCCAGTAGTCATGTATGGATGTGAGAGTTGGACCATAAAGAAAGCTGAGCACTGAAGAATTGATGCTGTTGAACTGTGGTGTTGGAGAAGACTCTTGAGAGTCCCTTGAACTGCAAGGAGATCCAACCAGTCCATCCTGGAGGAGATCAGTCCTGAGTGTTCATCAGAAGGACTGGTGTTGAAGCTGAAATTCCCATACTTTGGCCACCTGATGCAAAGAGCTGACTCATTTGAAAAGACTCTGATGTTGGGAAAGATTGAGGGCAGGAGGAGAAAGGAATGACAAAGGATGAGATGGTTGGATGGCATCACTGACTCAGTGGACATGAGTTTGGGTAAACTCGGGAGTTGGTGGGATGGGGGTTCTGGCGTGCTGCAGTTCATGGGGTCGCAGAGTTGTACACAACTGAGCGACTGAACTGATAGCAATTTATATCCTTACTAGTATTGTACACTTTTGATTGGTTCTTACTTTTAACATATGGCATTTCTAACCAACCAACTTAAAGTTTGCAGTTCTAACCAATCTGCTTAAAGGTTTAACTTGACATCTTCGTGGCTTCTTTTGATCCTTGGATTCTTGTTTTCTTAGATATTAAGTCACCATCCCGCAATCTGTACTCAAGACCACTGGCCATTTTACAATGGACCAGATGTATGGGTTAAAGATTGAAGATCACCAGTTGTTTTCCCCTCAGGCATATGGAACAGAAGTTAATTACTACCCTTTCTTGGATCTGAGTGCTAATAATTTATCAGACCAAGGACACATTCCTCTAAGAGCCAGGAATTTGGGACAAAGTGTATATAGCTATACAGCTTTAGGTTAATGGAGTGGGATGTTTATTGAAACAGGCTGAGGTCTCAGATTTCCTATACTACCTGACTAATATTTTTTGCCTCAACAAGAACAGGGTCTTTATCAATGTGACTCAAACGTCAATCATTTTGTGTTGAGTCTACAGGGCTGTAGAGAGACTTAGGATGGGAGCAGGGACTCTGTTCTGTCCTGGAGAAAATCTAGATACTCCCTAGGTGTCTAATGCTGGTAGGAGTCAAATGCTGGCCCTTAAGGCCCAGCACTCCAGCTAAGCATGGCAGATTCTGTAAGAACCAAGAGGCAGGCCAGCAGATTTCTGCTTCTTATGAACAGCCTGGGGCAGATGGGCACTTCCCCCAAGAGAGGCTTCTCCTGGGAGCAGCACTCTTTCTCCTGGGAGCAACAACTATCTCTTCCTCCCCAGCCCTGTTTTCTTACCCCCAAAGGAGACACTCTGCACTCCAGTTACTCTCCCCAGAGAAAACTCTCACTCCTAATTTCACAGTCCCTTTTTTGGTATTACTCTACAAGTAGAGTGTGGAGTTAAAGGTGGCCAAGCCGTGTTTTGAATTTCCATTTTGCAAATTTTGCCTAAAAGCTCTGGCATCTTCTCTTAGAATTTGCAGGCAATTAACACCCTTCCTTATCAGCTTCCTCTGGGAGCTTGGCCAAAATTCTGAAACAACAGGGAACTCACACCTAGCATCCTGCCTGCTTGTGTTTGAGATTATTTTAAAGCAGTGGTACCTAAGACATTTCAGGAAAATAATAACACACAAATGTAAGTGTGATTGGTGGTTGTTTTGTAAAACCTCTTAGGACTTGGTAAAAATCATATTTTGGGTAATACACATCAGAAGTGCAGGATGCTGAGAGAGAGAGATGGCATTTAGAGGGAAAGGCTTACAATTTGCATCTACAAATCATTGGCCTCAAGTGACTTTAAAGACCGTTGCTCTTGTTCAGTCACTCAGCCATGTCTGGCTCTTCGTGACCCCACGGACTTCAGTATGCCAGGATTGCCTGTCCTTCACTATCTCTTGGGATGGGGAGAAATCCATGGCACCTGGGGAGCTCAAGTATTATACTGCCCCTCCCATTACTGCTGAGAAAAATCATTGTCATATTAAATCATGATCTAAGACCTCATTCTTTTTTCACACCAGATGCTGAAAAAAAGTAAAATGCTGGAGGGGGAAATGCCTTGGTCCAGCATCTACCAATGAATGTTCTCACCCAAAGGGAAGATATTGGACCTAGTGGAACTCGGGCACTGGGAATGATCAGAGATGAACTGAGGAGGGAACCTATTTGACATCATTCTTCAGCTGTTAAAGAATCCACCTGCAACGAGGGAGACCTGGGTTTGATCCCTGGGTGGGGAAGATCTTCTGGAGAAGGGAAAGACTGCCCATTCCAGTATTCTGGCCTGGAGAATTCCATGGACTGTATAGTCCATGGGGTCACAAAGAATCAGACACAACTGAGCAACTTTCACTTATCAATATTAAAGAAGGGACTGTCATGGAACAGACTCACAGACTTAGAAAACAAAGTTATGGTTACTGGGAGAGAGACGGGGGAAGGGATAGTTAGGGAGTTTGGGATCAACATGTACACACTGCTACATTATAAATGGATAACCAGCGCATGTATAGCACATGGAACTCTGCTCAATGTTACATGGCAGTCTGGTGACCAGGGAGTTTGGGGCAGCATGGATACATGCATATGTATGTCTGAGTTCCTTTGTTGTCCACCTGAGACTATCATAACATTGTTAATCAGCTACACCCCTACACAAAATAAAAAGTTTTAAAAAGGGGGCTGTCCTGTCAACTTCTGTCTTGTATTCAGTTAGATAGATATCCTGTTACCAAATAGCTGTTTAGAGATTCCAAGTCATTTTATACATAACAACCACAAAATCTTCTTAAGTTTTGCCTTTCAGCTATGACCCTTAAGACAAATCGTGCAGTTGGGCTAGGGGCTGGGAGCAGGGAGGCTTCTTGTGGCATCTGGATGGCAATGCTCACTTGGCCCCAGTGCCCTTGGGTGTGCACGTAGATGTGCTCACTTTTCCAGGGATGTGTCAGAAGGTACTTGCATAGATAACAGCTTTACAAGGAAGTGGAAATAAAAGGTGAGATACGAGAGCCCCTGTGAGACCAGCCCTTTGCTTCTCTCTGCCCCCACAGAATGGATGGGCACTGCTCCAGGGACCTGGGGAGACCCAGTTTGGCAGGGGTGGGGGCGGGGGGGAATCACAGCCATCAAAGTCATTCCAGAAAGAAAATCCCTTCTATGGATTAGGCTTCTGCTTCCCTCTGAAGATAGGCTGCTGCTGGTGCAAAGAGTAATAGTAATAACCACAGCAATAGCAATTATAATGCTTTAAAACTGCTTCTGTGGTTCAGCTCTCCCACAGCCTGGGAGAGGGGTTCTGAGGGAGGGTGTGACTTGCCCAAGCGTGCGGCAAGCTGGGCAGAGTTCCAATGCTCCCACCGCCCTCAGTGTAGGTCTGGGCAGGTGTGCTGGCCTGGCTGCCTCCCTGGGGACCCCACCCACCTCCCAGCCCTCCCTAAGATGCAGGGACCACAGGAAAGGCACGCTCAGAGGTGAGCAGGCTTCCGGGTTAGTCATGTTTCCAGCATTCTGTCTTAATCCCTAAGAATGTCAACAAAAGCCAGGAATGCTCGACAGAGGCTCCTCCAAAACAAACCTCTCCCATGCACTGTCCTTTTTGTCTTGTTGTATTTGTCTGTCATTGAATAATTCTTACAGAGCCAGCTCAGATCACTCTAAAATCCCAGAGCCTGTGTCACCAAGGAGGAAAAAAAAGCATTCAAGTCACTTCTGTGAACACGGAGATGGGACTCCTGGCATTTCTACATTCTCTGAATGGCCCCAAACTTGGGTGGCTGCACTGGTTTCTTCAAGAACCTCTGGTCCTGTGATGCTGAACCTGTGATGCCCCATGCCTCCTCTTCTCTGGACAAGCACCTCCTCATCGAGGAATCAAAAGTCAGTTCAGGAAGCTTCTATCTTCACATAAGAGACCGTTGTGTAGACATCAATACAACACATATGCGTATGATCAAAGGAGATAAAGTCTGTGAAGAGCCTGAACCTTGAGATCCTGGTGAGGGTGGCCCTGAGCTTCAGACTGGTCTGTCTTAGTCCTGGCTCTGCAGCGGATATGGAGCTCGAGAGCATTTCACCTGTCCAGGTCACCTGTTCAGGCCCCATTCCTTCCTCTAGAAGATGAGCAGCTCCTTCCAGCTTTAACAATTTCAGATTCAATCACATTGAGGGGGATTAAACCAGATTCCCTGCACCGCTTTTTTAAGGCTGCTTTTGGTGGAAGCATATGTAATGCTAAATATAATTTTCAACTGCATTTTTATCTCTGTTTATGGCTCCTTTGACTAAGCCAAGATGAGCCCGTTTGGTTCAAAGCTAGAGAGCCAGATTTGCTGAGCGCATTCAAACAGCACTGCCTGTAACTGCGGGCTTTCTGGAATTGTCCGTGGAAAAGCAAAAGGCATCTTAAGCTGGGCTATAGTCAGAATACCATTCAGGTATTCTGATTGCGGGCAGGAGGAGGAGGGGGTGACAGAGGATGGGATGGTTGGATGGCATTATCGACTCGACTCAATGGACATGAGTTTGAGCAAACTTAGGGAGATGGTGAAGAACAGGGAAGCCTGGCGTGCTGCAGTCCATGGGGTCACAAAGAGTTGGACACGACTGAGCAACCGTAAAGTGACAACAGTCAGGATAACTAGATAAACTGCAAAGACCAGGACTGCTGTTAATTGAGTGAGATGAATGAATGTTTGGGCTGAAATGTCCTATCTATTTTCCCAGGTCCTGTCAACTGAACCACAGGCAATCTCCACCTGATTCTCTGGGCCAGGCCACTTAGGAACGGGCCAGCTGTCTTTGGTCTCCTCTGAATATTCAGAGGGGGATGCGCATAGGCAGAGGCCAACGTGGAATATGGAAGCCTCCACTGGTTTCTTCACGACCCTCTGATTGTGTGATGCTGAGCAGCATGGATGCCCCGCGCCTTCTCCTCTGTGGACAAGCACCTCCTCATCGAGGAACAAGGTCTAGGCTTGGAGCCCTGCAGGGGTCACCAGAGCAGGACGCGCTATGGGATGGTGGTGGCCCAGCGGCGCAGGAAGGGGATCTTGGCGGGGGGGGTAGACATCATGGAGAGGTGTCTTTAGTTCTGGTTTTGATTTCAGGCTGAAAGTCTGTCCTCTTATGGCTTGTCCTCAGAGATTTTCAGGAGCATCTGGGCCAGGAGTGATGAAGAAATGATGGCAATTTGTTTGAAGAGTCGAATGCAGTCTTCAGGGAAGGACCTGCCTTGGATACAGGCAATTCAGAAGATAATAGTAATAGTGGAGAGTGGAACTATTTATAGAGTTTTTAAAAAGTGGCAAGCTCCTGTTCTTACATCTGTTTGTAAAGAAGTCATTGTATCTTTAATCACTGTTCTGTAAATAGGTTACCTTTTTGCAGTGGGAAACAAACAAAATTTAGAGCAAAGCAAACCTGATCGTATACTCTATAGGGTGAAAGCCAGCCAGCTCTGGAACCTGGTGGTCAAGGAGTCCTGGAGGCCACCGCTGGCCTGGAGGAGGTAGTAGCTTTCCGGGGATGGTACCAATGTACCCAGTTAAGGAGCACAGTGATGGCGTATGCGGTCTATGGCAGCCAAAGAATACTAGTAAGTAGAGCTGTCCATCAGCGCTGTGCACTCATTAAACCCCAAGGACCACTGTGGCTCCGAGGAGGAGGAGGTGGGGTCACGGGTGTCTGCACAGCTGCGGATTGGCTGCTCATGGTTGCCTGGTGACTGGCGAGGCTGTGTCTGGACCATCAAGTCTAGAGGGCTTCTCCCCAGCACAGAGTCTTCTGCTTAGGGGGAATATGGATTAGTGTGTGATGATGGATTTACAGAAATAGAAAAGTCACTAAGACATACAAAGCAAAGACCACATCCTTTTTAAAAAAGCTGTTATTTAGGCGGTCCTAAGATGGCAGAGGAATAGGACGGGGAGACCACTTTCTCCCCCACAAATTCATCAAAAGATCATTTGAACGCTGAGCAAATTCCACAAAAAAACTTCTGAAGGCAGGTGGAGGACACCAGGCACCCAGAAAGGCAGCCTCTTCTCTTTGAAAGGAGGTAGGACAAAATATAAAAGATAAAAAGAGAGACAAAAGAGTCAGGGCCAGAGACCTGTTCCAGGGAGGGAGTCGTGAAGGAGGGGAAGTTTCCAAACACCAGGAAACCCTCTGACCGGTGGGTCTAAGGGGAGTTTTGGAATCTCAGAAGGCAACATAACCAGGAGGGAAGGGGGGAAAAGCTGTTATTTAATGAGTTTTGTGGAAAGAAAACACGTTTTCCTCCTCTCCCAGCCCTGACAAGCCTGGGTTGAAGAGCTATGCCTGGAAAAGTGAGGAGACCCGACAGGTGGAATGCACCTGTCCATGTTAGACAGGGAAGCCAAACAGAAATGTTTCTTTGAATTTTAGTTGGTAAACAAGGAATGAGAACTCCTGTGTGGTAATTCTTAGTTTTCAGAGCACTTTCTCAAATGATTCTTGGCGCGTACCACCTCCTTTCACAGATGTGGAGAGTATGTCAACAGCTCGTACAAATTCCACAATGATTTGCTGGCGGCTGTGGAGAGACTGCCGACTCAATGGGCAGAGTCTTTTCTCTTCTCTTGGGGAGCACCTTTCCGGCTTCTCTGGTTGGGGAGCACCTTTCCGGCTTCTCTAAACTCTTAACAGAGGGATAATTTTGAAAAGACACTCCAGTGACATTCAGATTTGAGCAGCTCCTCAAGCCTTTAAGGAAACCTACTTTATATAATAAAAAAAATCAAGAATGAATATGATGTGTTGATAATAAAAGCTCATCAAACACATTATATGTTGGGAATCAAGCTCAGTATATTTGCGTGTGTTGCTTAATGGAATTCTCACAGCAATTCTTTCAGGAAAGGAATATTGTTTGTCCCAAATAGTTTCATTTAATTTTTTTTTTAATTTTTATTGAAGTATAGTTGATTTACACTGTTCTGTCAATGTCTTCTGCACAGCAAAGTGATTCAGTTATAGGTATATGTACATTCTTTTTTCATATTCTTTTCCATTATCATTTATCAAAGGATACTGAATATAGTTCCCTGTGCTATACAGTAGGACCTGGTTGTTTATCCATCCTATTCATAATAGTTCACATCTGCTCATCCCAAACTCCTAAATCATCCCTTCCCCAACCCCTTCCCTCTTGGTAACCACAAGTCTGTTCTCTATGTCTGGGTGTCTGTTTCTGCTTTGTAGTTGAGTTTGTGTTATATATTAGATTCCACGTGTAAGTGATATCATGGGGGATTGGTCTTTGTCTGACTTACTCTACTTAGTATGATAATCTCTAGATCCATCCATCTGATGGTCCATCCACATTGCTGCAAATGTGTTTGTCCTGATTTGCACATGAGAGATCTAAAGCACAGTGTTTTAAGTTTCCTGTAGAATCTATAAAGCTAGTGATTCCTGCAGCATGCCTTTGCCCACATTGCACCTTGTCTGTAATGGCGCCGGGTTAGTGAACACACGTCACCTGCTCCCAGCTGAATCTGAGCTCACGCCCTCTTACCAAAGATGGCTTCACCACAGTCTAAGATTGCATCCTTCCCTTTGAAGAAGGCAATCCAAGAGGCCCCACATGACCTGTCACGAGTCTGGAGTAACAGCTAAGAACACAGCTTTATGTCAGATGCACCTGAGCATACACAGCCCAGGAATCCTCTAGTTCAGATGCGCATCTGAGGTGCTCATTTAACCTTGCTGAGCTTGTCTCCCTTTGTTCAAGCGTGGACAGCCCTACCTTCTTCATATCGCTGGTGGGGACATGAGCATTCAGTCCGATAACCATATAAAGTCCTGGCAACTAGTGAGTCTTCAATGTGACGTTTGTCTTGCTTCTGTTTCACTGAGATTTTCTGAAAACCTCATTGTTTGGCTGTGTCTGCTGCCCCTGTTCTCAGGGGCAGAGAGGGTAATTCATTCAAATTATAATTGAGGACTTGCAGTGCTAGGCACTCAGAACAGATAAATAAACATCATCCTTGATCTTCAGGAAGTTACTTGACTGGTCAGAGGAGTCGACCCAAAATAGTTACAGTCGAATGTGATCATGAAGGCTGGAATATTGTTCTTGGGAGCACAGAGGGACAACTAATTCTATCTGGGAGCAGTCAAGAAGAGCTCACAGATGTGCAACAAGCAAGAGAAATAAATGGCAGATCCAAATCCTGACCTTCTCCAAGAGAAGATGGCAAGACGGCGTCTCCGTGGTCCTCTTCAAGCATCATGCCAAGACAGGGCAAAACTGTGATCTGAGGCCTCTCTGGTCTGTGTGTTCCCAGGTTCCTACAAAGAAATGTGAAGACTCACGTCTGCTAAGACGCTGGCTCTCCATAGAGCACATAAGTCCACACTTGAGGTTTCTTTATTTTTTTATTACTTCTGAGAAGGCACCTTCCCTCACAGCTCAGCGTTCCCATCCTAATGAGTTCTCCTAGGGCAAAAGATGAGCATGATCTCTTTCATTGGTCATCATTTGTTTTTTCCCTGGTCACTCAAGATACACGTCTTTTACATGAAATCAGTCCTCAGCTCAACCCATCAATCAAGAACCTGGGATGCCCCAATCTCTTCCACAGCAGTTTCCTTGGCAACCAGGGTCCAGCCAGTTCAGTTGAGTTCAGTCACTCAGTCGTGTCTGACTCTTTGCAACCCCATGCACCACAGCATGCCAGGCCTCCCTGTCCATCACCAACTCCCGGAGCTTGCTCAAACTCATGTCCATTGAGTCGGTGATGCCACCCAACCATCTCATCCTCTGTTGTCCCCTCTTCCTCCCACCTTCAATCTTTCCCAGCATCAAGGGCTTTTCCAAGGAGTCAGTTCTTTGCATCAGGTGGCCAAAGTATTGGAGTTTCAGCTTCAACATCAGTCCCTCCAATGAATATTCAGGACTTATCTCCTTTAGGATGGACTGGTTGGATCTCCTTGTGGTCCAAGGGACTCTCGAGTCTTCTCCAACACCACAGTTCAAAAGCTTTGGCGCTCAGCATTCTTTGTAGTCCAACTCTCACATCCATACATGACTGCTGGAAAACCCATAGCCTTGACTAGACCGACTTCTGTCAGCAAAGTAATGTCTCTGCTTTTTAATACGCCATCTAGGTTGGTCATAACTTTTCATCCAAGAAGCAAGCATCTTCTAATTTCATGGCTGCAGTCACCGTCTGCAGTGAGAGCTGGCCAAGCCACAGTGGGACCAAGTGAAACCCTTTGGGAGTATGGCCATGCTCTCTGCTTTGGAAGAGTGAGAGACCACCCTGGAGATGTGCTTGGCTGCAAAACCGCCAGCCCAGCGGCCATCACTTTGTGTCTGCTGAGCTCCTTCCATCTGGACACCTTAGAGCAGGAACACTTTCAGAGAAGAGCATCATCATACACATTGTTCCGCCAGGGCTTCTCCAATGGGCTCCTCTGACCTCATCTTTTCTTTATTTTCTTTCCTTCCTTCCTTCCTTTCTTCCCTCTTTCTTTTTTTCTCTCCTTTAATTTTAGCAACTCCCTTGACACTGCCTCCCAGTCACTCTTTTAGTGGCCCATGAAAATGCCGCACTGAAGTGCTGGGGTGAAGAGTACACAATATTCTCTGCTTCCCCATCAGCACCCCATCAATCTCCCATGGTAATCAAAGCTGAAGCCCCTGGTGTCCAAGCCAGGCATAGCAGCTGCTGCTCATGCTCTGGCTGATGAAGGATTGTCAGTGATGAGGGTGCCCCTAACACTACCCATACCTGGGGTACCTCTAAGGAACCTGCTTCTAATGATGAGAAAAAGATTCACCGCCATGGTTTATGAAACTTACCCAATAGGGACCAGCAAGGCAGGGCTTCCCCAGCACTCCTGTCTGTAGGAATCACCCAGGGAGCTTGTTAGACAGCCGGTTGTTTTTGAGGTCCACGGTCTGGAGTGGAGCCCAAGGGTCTACTTTTCTGGCAAGTTCCCTAGGGCTGCCACAGCTGCTGGCTCCAGGCTGGACCCACAGGGTCTGTGTTCGCATGACCACACGTGTGCCTGTTCATGATGTGCAAGTGGATGAGATAGCAAAGCTTGTCTCTCATGCTGCGGGGTTGTCAACGGAGCCTCTTCATGTAGTGCCTGTTAGGTGGCAAGGTACGTAGAATCAGCCCAATGTTTCTGCCCGGGGACACAGAACTAATGAGCTTCCAGATCCAATTTTTCATACTTTTGGCTGCAAAAGACTAATCTAAATGGAATATTTTTGTCACTATTACAGCACATTGGTCATTATTACAGTATTTGTATGCAATTTTATTTGTATATAAATGAGAAAATCATTATCATGGCTGCTATTAAACACATACACAATATTGAAATGCTCTAAATCTAAGTAGGCTTAGGTTACAGGAAGTTAGTTCATGTATCATAGTGTGGCCACAGAGACAACTCTAAGGAGAGGAGTTGCTTTACTTTTCAAAGTTTCATATTCAGAGTCAAGTGAACTTTTCTGCTTTGGCCCAGCATTTTCTGGTTGAGGTCCAGATAGACTGAAATCTCACAGTTCTGACAGATGTCAGGGAATTTAACTGCCTGCAACTTGCAGAAGGTTGAATAGTGCCCCTCCCCTCCCCTCAAGATAAAGGTCTACCTAGAACCTAGAATATGACCTGATTTGGAAGAAGGGTTTTGTAGCTTTAATTTAGGTCAGGATCTCAAGATGAGATCAATCCTGATTAGGGTGGGCCCTAAATCTAATGGTGACTGTTCTTTTAGGAGACAGAAAGGGAGAAGATCAGAGTGACCCAGGAAGAAAGGCATGTGGAGATGGAGGTAGAGGACAGGGTGATGCTGCCCTGAGCCAAGGATGCCCAGAGGCACCAGGAGCTGGAAGAGGCGGGATGCAGTCTCCCTTACAGCTTTGTGGGGTGCGTGGTCCTGCCCACACTGTGATATTAGATTTCTAGCCTCCAGAACTGTAAAAAAACCACATTTTTGTTACTTTAGGCCATCGAGAAGGAGGCGATGCGCTGTGGCAGCGCTAGGAACCCAATGCACAACCCCACGGTTAAAGTGGTCCAGCCTTGGGGACCTCGCCCCGAGCCATCGCTGCCTCAGCTTGGAGGTCCACGTGGTGACCCCTGGTGAGGCCGGGGGCCCCAGCTCTGGGGACCGGGCAACTTACAGTTCCATACACGGAAATGATAGAGATTCTCTGACTAGACACGTTTGCAGACGGAAAAAAAATTTGTTGTGCCCTCGAGGGAAGGTGAGTCATGACTCAGATTACTTCTTTAAAAAAGAAAAAAAAAAAAAAGTGGTTCTGTTGCAACATACTCTTTGACTTCAATAATTTTTTTTTAATACTGAAGTATAGTTGATTTACAATATCGTGTTGATTTAAAGCGTGCAGCATCTTGATTTTTTTTCTCTTGATGGAGATGAAGATGGAAAAGCTTCATCAGTTATTTTTACTCTCGGATATTTTTATACCTCCAAAAAGGCCCTTTCCCGGCAAGTTTTGTCCTTAACCGTAAGATCTAGTTCATCTCGGTCCAAATATTCCTCTTGTCTGCAGGGCGTCTCAGGTGCTCAGACAAGGCCCGCCTGCCCCAGCGGCTTCCCCGAGCTGCGCGCAGCGCCACTGCCATCTCGTGGCCAGGATGCGCCGCAACATGCACTGGCTTGGTGCCCGCTGGGACCCACAGAGGCTGGGATGGAGGCTCCAGAGTGAAATCCCTGTTTATAATCTTGAGCTTCTGGCTTGCGGAGGGCAGGGTGCTATTTGAAACTGAATACTAAGAAGAACGTCTGCCTGCCTGTTATTAAGGCATTGGGAATTCACAAATACGGAGCAGCCTCCCCGGAGGTGAAAACACACCACTGGGGGTACTAGTTTGAATTTCCAATCCTTTTCTTAATCCCCACCATGCCGCTGCTGCCCTGGCAGCCAGCAGGCCGGCACCTGGGCTGCGAAGAGGGTGAGGGCTGACGGCTCGCTAATACCGCCTCTGCTCCGGGGATCCGATGACATTTGGCACAGAGACAGCCCCTCACCCTACATGGGTGGAGCTTCGGTTTGAGTGCTTCTTTAACCCTCCAACAACTAGGCTTTGGATGGCCTGCTCTTCTAGGAAACGGGATTTCCGTGGCTCAGTAATGCTTGGTGTGTGGCTGCCAGTGGATGGAAAGAGTCCTTCTCTCTTGGTCTCTACTAACTTCATGGCAGGTGAACTTTCCTGAGCAACATGTGTTCACATTCCCTGCTCCATCCTCCTGAACACGCATGCTGTCCGGCAGGTGAGAGCTCAGAGCTCTGGATGGAGCAAGGGTGAAGGTTCTGCGGCCTTCCACCTTTTCTTGCAATACCCGCAGACCCGCAGAGACTTCCTTCACTCTCTAGGGCATCATGTGAAAAGCTCTTGTTAGAGAAGCTGTCCCATGGACAGAGAGAACAGTCTGCTGGCTGCCAAGGGGCAGAGGAGGGCGGAGTGAGGATTGGGGAGCTAGGGTTGGCAGATGGAAGCTAGTATACAGAGAATGGATAAGCAGCAAGGTCCTGCTATACAGCACAGGGGACTATATTCAATATCCTGTGATAGACCATAATGGAAAATAATTTTTAAAAAAAGATATATATAAATGTATATATATATATACATACATATGCATAACTGAATCACTCTGGTGTAACAGAGTTTTGCCAAGAGAACGCACTGGTCATAGCAAACACCCTCTTCCAACAACACAAGAGAAGACTCTACACATAGACATCACCAGACGGTCAACACTGAAATCAGATTGATTATATTCTTTGCAGTCAAAGATGGAGAAGCTCTACACAGTCAGTGAAAACAAGACCAGGAGCTGACTGTGGCTCAGATCACAAACCATTGTTGAAAAATTCAGACTTAACTTGAAGAAAGTGGGGAAAACCACTATGTCTCTCAAGTATGACCTAAGTAAAATCCCTTACAACTATATAGTAGAAGTGACAAAAGATTCAAGGGATTAGATCTGATAGACAGTGTTCCTGAAGAACTATGGACAGAGGTTCATAACATTGTACAGGAAGTGGTGATCAAGACCATCCCCCCAAAAAAGAAATGCAAAATGGTGGTCTGAGGAGGCCTTACAAATAGCTGAGAAAAGAAGAGAAGAAAAAAAAAAGGGGGGGGGGTGGAGAAAAGGAAAGATATACCCATCTGAATGCAGAGTTCCAAAGAATAGCAAGGAGAGATAAGAAGTCTTCCTAAGTGAACGATGCTGCAATTAACACATTATAAATCAATGATACTTCAGTAAAATAATAACTAAAAAAAGAGAAAATTCCAAAGGAGGTGGGAGGAAGAATTCCTACAGCATTGCTTCAAGGATATCAATTTACCAATTTCAATCAAATGAATCAGAGATCAAAATGCCTGAAAAACAGCGACCAGTTTTACCCCTAGGAAGGATGACCAAACACAGGGTTTTGCTTCCCAGGCCTTTCTTCTCATGGTGTCCTGTGAAGAGTGAGCACCGCCTAGCCCTGCATCACCCAAGGGCTGAGCCGGCCACGCACAGGGCTGTAAGGACCGATTTAATGCTCTGTTGTTGCTGTCCTGAAATCCTCAATGATGTCTTTAAACAGGGGCCCCTGCATTTTTATTTTGCCCCAAGCCTTTCAAAATACTCAGCAGGGAGTAAGAGTTTGTTACAAACTCCCAAACTTGCCTGGGAGTTTGTTAGAAATCTATAATTTAATGCCCCATCTCAGACTTCTAAACTTGAATTTGGGAGATGATTAAATTGGAGAAGAGAGAAAGAAAGGGAAATTATCGTATAATCCAGGGAAAAACCTCTTCAGGTGCATTTCCTTTGAATCTCAGTGACCTGTTACAAGATTTTGAGCAACTCAGTTCTAAGATCAGAGTAGAAAGTGGAGCTGACCAGTGACCTTTGACTCTGGTGCGAGTCTGAAGGCTGATGAGCCCACTGCCCTCTCCTGGAATGAGGCAGGAATCCCATCATTAGGAGCAAGTTCCTCTTAGTCTCCGCACTTGCCCTAGGAAGCTCCCCCTCAGTTTCCCTTTCTGCTCTCAAAACTCCTCTCTCTGTCTCTGGACACACACACACAGTGCTTTATGTCATCAGGGAGTTTACAGATTTACAGAAGAACAGATTGGAAGAGACTTTGACCTCAAGCTTCACTGTTTTCAGAAGAACAAGAAATCCTCCAGGATAAGGCTCCAATAGGCTGACTGCCACAGATAGTGGTGGTGGGTCGACAGAATTTTAAACAATTTATAATCTAAAATTATACTGCTGCAATAATTATGGAAATCACTTAAATAGGAATTTAGGGATCTTGGTGTCATTGGGCACTTCATCTTGGTTATCCTTGCAGTTTTAATGAGCTGGATTGTTCCATTTCCAGTGTACTAGTGTGCACCATTGGAGAACTAAAGCAGCATCTTAGATATGTTAATACAAGTAGATAAAGGAAAAGCAGAGGGACACCAAAGCAAAGCAAAAGTATTGTTATTGGAACACAAGCTAGGGAGTAGCAGGCAAGAAAACTCTTAGCTGGAGGCAATAAAAAAAAAGGTATAGAATTTATTTTGTTCCTCAAATGAAGAAAGAGCTCTATCAGGGTCTTCGCCCCTTGAGCATTATAAATGCAGCCATGTTGAAGGGGAAAGTTTTGTTCATCAAGAGAGAGATGGAATTTTAATAGGCTGAGAAACAGCGACCCAGGAGAACATGGGATTCTTGGCCTTCCTGCGTCCATTCCTGCTGCCATCTTGGTTTGCACACAGTCTATGGGCCAGTCACTGAAGTCACCTCATGTCACTGTTTTTACCCTTGAATAATTTCAAAAGGATTTACAAAGAGTTTCGCCAACCCATTTCATTGTAACATTTTTGGAATAAGGCATGAAAGTTAAAATATTAACCATGAGCTGTAGTATGCAATGTGAGAATACAGTTTGCTGAATGGTGCTCTGGGTCACTGGGGTGAAGTGAGACCCTTATGGTGGGTTATATGATCCCCACAGTGTCCCAGAAGGAATTCATGAGTTCAGTGAACCCCACGGCTTTACTTTTTTAATTACCTGACTCTAATTGAAATGGAGCCTTTCTATCAGCATCAGAGCATGCTAGCAGACCAGTACCTGTGATGCAGTTAATAAAATAGCAGATATTTTTAATCACATTATGGTTGTTGCAGATATCTTGAACCATCATTTATGCTTATCTCACTTTGAAAATATAGTAGGTATTATATTCTGTCACTTTGTTTTATTTAGTACATCCATAAAGATACAACATGTATAGAGAACTGTCAATCCTAAAGGAAATCAACCTTAAATATTCATTGGAAAGACTGCTGCTAAAGTTGAAGCTCCAATACTTTGGCCACCTAATGCAAAGAACTGATTTATTGGAAAAGACCTTGATGCTGGGAAAGATTAAAGGCAAAAGGAGAAAGGGGCAGCAGAGGATGAGATGGTTCGATAGCATCACCGACTCAACGGGCATGAATTTGAGCAAACTCTGGGAGACACTGGACGACCAAGGAGCCTGGCGTGTTGCAATCCATGAGATAGTAAAGATTCACACACGACTTAGCACCTGAAGAACAACAACAAAATGGAACTATATCACAGATTTGTTTAAAAATATTTTAAATTCTTCTCATATAATTAGTTTTTCTTTTAATGCTGTGTATATTTAAAATAAGTCTAGCAATATTCTGACGGAGTCACTAGCCATCACCAGGCACCACAGGGGTCCAAAGCTGACATAGGGTTAAGAACCCTGTGGCAGAGGAAAGTACAGGCCAGAGAAGAAAAACCTCCTCCAGACGTGAAGTAAGAAAGGGCAGAACACACAAACGTCTATTTGCCGAAGAAAGCTGTCTAGTGACATATTGGGAAATGTCTTTGACAAAGACGCATAGCTGACATGAGAAGAATTTTTAATTAACGTTAAATCAATGTTGAAGGCAAAGCATCACAGAAAGCCTCAGTGAATTTATGGTGGAATGAACGCGATGTTATCTGAGTGAGTAGTTTTTGGGGATTTTACTTCACGTGTTGAGAGAATTTGAAAAATCTACAGGAATGAAGAGAGAATGAAACACTAGCTAATCAAAAAAGGCGTGTCTGTGTCTTGTGGGAAGCACAGTCAGAACTCGTGCAGGAATAAGGCACCAGGGGAGGGGGAAGAATCTGAAGATGCAGCAATTCAAAGAAGAGGTTGAGGCAGGGCTCGGTCTAGTGGGGAGAAATAAAATGGCAGTGACTTAGGTAAAAGGATGCGCAACAGCTGTAATTGTTAAAATGTACTGGCTATTTACTATGAATTCAGATTTGGTCCTAAGAATCTAATATTAACTATTTGCCTTCATCTGCAAAATAATGCAGTAAGCAGCATTATTATTCTATTGAACAGATATGTTCCAGAGTATGTGTGATTCTTCCCACTCCTCATATAACTTTGTGGTAAGGGCAGCTTCCCCAGCTTCAGGCATTCCCAAAGGGTGTAACAAAGGCAGATTATTAACTTGGTCTAGGAAGTTCTTGTATAAATGAAAACAGATCAGTTGCTATTTATGTTTTTTATGATGGCGTGTCCCTCAGGATGCTGGCCTGGCACTGTAGAGTGTTCAAGACATTGGACAAGTGACTCGTTAATTTGGAAGATGGGGAAAGATGGGTGTTGCTGGCGAGACGGGTGGGTGTGACTGAGCATTGTTGGCCTTAGAAGTCCTGTCCTACCTGTCCCAGGTTTTGAGAGAAAAGGAAGTGTAGGTCTAGGTCAGGTGTTTACTAGCATCTTTCTCCTTCCTTTAATTGCATCTGGATTGCCCTCGGGACACTGTGTAGTTGGGTGAGCTGTCAGGGTCTCTGGATCCAGGGTTTGCATCCTGACACAAGCCTGTCCATCAGTATTTCACCTCCTTGACCACAGATGTTGGCTCAGGGTCAGGCAGTGACTCAACTTGGTCCATGAGGGTCAAGCCTGGGATTTTGCTGGGATGATAGGAAATAGAGCTTCCAGTGTGCTTTATCCTCTGAGGTTGCTGAGCTATTCTTTGTGAGCCTGGACAGCCAGCAGCTGTTTTGCTGAACCTTGGATGTGTCTATGCAAGCATGAAGTCAGCAGAGAGGAATCACCATCAGTAGATAGAAACAGATTCCTGATGCATGTCTGATACACTAGCTCCAGCCAGTGCTGGAAGCCAGATCAACCTGTAGAATTTTCGTTTATGTGAATCTGTAGCTTCCCTCTTTTGGCTTATGCCTTTTCAGTTTTCTATCAATCGTTCCATCCCAAAGCATTCAAACCCAGGATCTTAGCCCTTCTGACATCTCAGTTAGGAGGCAACTGCGGTGGGGTTTGCATTAAGGGTAGTGAGCAGGCTGTTAGTTCTGGGGAGATGTTAAGTCTGCAGTGGGCTAAATCATCCTCACATGCTGCTTGGCACAGGACCTAAAAGGCCCAAGCAAACTGCCTTTGCCCAAGAGGGCTTATTCTTAAGAACAGAACTTACCAGAACAGATGCAAATACTGAAAACCTGATTAACTGTGAATCCTGTTGCTTGGATCCTATTGTGGGAAAGAGTCTTCTGTGTATGTGTGCTGTCGTGTCTGACTCTTTGTAACCCCCATGGACTGCAGCCCACCAAGCTCCTCTGTCCATAAGATTCTCCAGGCAAGAATACTGGAGTGGGTCACCATTTCCTCCTCCAGGGGATCTTCCCAACCCAGGGATCGAACCCGTGTCTCTTATGTCTCCAGCATTGGCAGGCGGGTTCCTCACCAATGAGCCCCCTGTTGTTGTTCAGTCGCTAAGTTGTGTTTAAAAGTTGTGTCTAAAAGTCGCTGTGTCCGGAAGAGAATTCCCGAGCTGGGTGTTTCTCAAACAAGTGAAGCACAGTGACCACAGGATGGTCACTGTGTCCTCAGAACGTCTGCTGAAACCAAGAGGAAAGAACTCAAACCCAGACTCTAGTGTGGGTGCAGAGTCTGCCATGACCTCCATGTAGCCCCTCATCCTGGGACAGAACCGTCGAGTTGCTCATCAGAGCCCTAGCTCTCCTTCTATTTCCCGGCACTCACGTCCTCTCCCGCCATTGGGCAAGGCCATGTGAGAATCCTAGCAAATAGAATGGAAGTGGAAGCCGTGAACCCCTTCAGACCCACACATGTCCCCCATTGCTTTTCCCACTCAGATTGTGCAATAGGGCCAATTTCCAGGGAGGCTCCAATATCCCACATGAAAGATTCCTGGTGTCCTGCAGCCTGGGTCCCCACACACTGTGACCACCTGTTCACTTTCCCAGTATTGTTGCCCAGGAGAGTACATTTCTGTTGTACATTTGGGGTTCATTCTTTGGCATAATTACCCTCCCCCCAACTAATATACTTACCAAAATGTCTCAAGCACCAAGTGTGAGGTCAGGCAGGTAGACACAGCTAGTTAAGGGAGCTCTGTGGCAGAAGTGGGGGACAATTATAACCCCCTCTGTGTTTTCAGAGAGGCTGGTGGGGACACGGCCCGACCTGCCCCACCCACCTGTAGCCGCTTTCTTCGCTGCATTTTATCCTCAGGGGACTCCTTTCCATTAGTAGAATGTGCTGGGTTTCTCAACTGTCTCTGAGTTTTGCAAGCCTTTCCTCTGCCTAGAATATCTCACTCTTCTCTCTGTGCAGGGTCTCAACTGAAGCTTTACTTCTTCAAGAAATTTCCTAGTCCAGCAAATAAGAATAGGCAAAATACCCATTTCATATTTGTATATAATTTTATGTATTTATATATTTATATTTTATATAATTTTCCTTTATACATTAATTATACTTAGCCATTATACATGTGAGCTATTCTTCGATTGCACCCTTAGTTCCCCACTAGACTGTAAGTTCCTTTAGGGCAGGGCTCTGCTTCACTTTCTTTAGCATCATGTTGTTGGTTACTTGAAAAGTAGCTAGTATAAAATAAAATAAAGTAAATCTATGTTGAGTGGATAAGACTCTTAACTTTCTCCAACTCCTTGTGGACTTCATTCATCAATTACTTCTCACTACCTTTATCATCAATATGGTGAATGAATCAGAGAGAACAAGATGGCAGAGGAGTAGGTGGACGTGGAGCACATCTCTCTCAATGGATGCATCAGGAATACACCTTCAGACACAGAACCTCATGCAGAACACCATCTAAGAGCAGACAGGAGTACCTGACCGGTGGAAAAGAACATATAGAACCACAGAAAACTCGGTAGGATGAAGGAACTAGGGGGGGAAAACAGGAGTGTTATTAAGAATGGACCTGCCCTTGGTGGGTGGGGGAACTGAAGCAGGGGTCCAATCCCCACATCAGGGCAATTGTCTGAGTCAGAGGAGAAACATTTAAGGCTGAGAGTGAAACAGCTGATCTGTGGCAGCGTAAATGGAACAAGAATCAGACAGTCCTTGCTGCAGCCATACATACCGCAGACAGGGACGCAGGTCCCTTGGAAGGTGCAGCGGCTGGGAGCTGGGGTTTAGGGATTGTGGAGCAACCCCAGGAGAGGGCTGCTGTAGACCATGGAGAGATGGATTGTGGGGCTGTGAGGGGGGAGACTGTGGTGGGAAATGCCTGTGGAGGAAAGCCAGGCAGCCATGGAAGCAAAGAGACACTGCTGAGTCACACTTAGCGGGTGGAGCCATCACCATAGCCTCTCTGCCCCCAAAGGCCAGCATCGGCAGCTGAACAGTAGAGAGCCTGGCCCATCAAACGACTGATGCACTGAACTACAGACTAGGACCCCACCCAGGGAGCCCCTTTAAGTGCCTGACGTGCCAATCTATAGAGTAGGAACCAGCCAGGGGGGCCCCTCTACGTGCCTGATGTGCCTAACAACAGAGAGCGCCCCAGGCAAGGGAGCCCTGTAAGTGCCTGAACGGGAGGAGCTATGGAGAAAGACTGGCCAAAGAGGCCTTCTGATCGCCAGCTACAGGAGGCTCCAACAAAGATATCGACAGGGCCATCACTCCTGCTGTGGGGGCAGTCCGTGTCCCTGCACCCTTGGCACCACCAGGGTCTCCACAAGCCAAGCAGCTGCGCCAGCTTCACGCTTAGCCCTGACTGGGGCAGAGGGCAGAGAGAGTCTCGTGCCCATGCACACAGGGTCACTTTGGTCGTGTCCGACTCTTTGCAACCCTGTAGGCTGTGGCCTGCTGGGCTTCTCTGTGAGGGAGGGGGGTTCTCCAGGCAAGAATACTGGAGCATATGGCCAACGCTGGTTGCCATTCCCTTCTAGAGCACTGTATTTCCTGCTGCCCTAGCTGCCAACCCCCCTGAGTACCTGGTGCTGCCAGATCCCCTGTGACCCAAGCAGCTGCACCACCTCCACACCTGGCGCTCACTAGGGCAGACCCAAGTCCTCCAGGGCAGCCTCAGGAGCAAACCCCAGTGGACGACCCACGTGCAGAGGTGGAAACAAAACCACAATTGAAACCCAGGGTCAGTGTGGCTAAGGAAGAAGACCCAAAACCTTCCCACCACCTGCAGATTAAATCCACATGATCAACTAGGCAGACTCGTGTCTATGGAATATACAAAAGGACACTGAGAGCTCCCACAAGAGAAAACACACTAGTTCTGACAGCTGTGGACATTGGAGGCAAGGACACACAGGAGTAGCAGCAGATTAGAATCTGAGCTGCCCCCACAGCAGGTCCAGAGATCAGCACAGAGTTGGAGGGCATCCTAGGGAGGTGAGGTGGGCTGTGACTCTCAGTGAGGGAAAGAACTCTGAGAGCAGTGACCCAAGAAAAACATTTATTATTCTGATGTTTTGACTTGTCCTGCAGTTTTTTTTTTTTCAGATTTTTCCCTTTTTCTTTTCCTCCCACCCCACCCCCACCCCGTTGTAGTTGATGGTACTGGCACTAAGAAATCCAGTTAAGCTTTGGAGCCTTTTTTTTCCCCCTCAGTCACATTTTTTATTGTTGTTATAAACTGCTGCCTCTACATTGGGCTTTTGCATTTCTGTGAAGTTTTCCTTTTTTATTTTATTTTTCTCTGTTTTTAATTTTCATTTTCTTAACCTATTATTTTTTCTATATTTATTCCTTTGTTTGCTTTTCCTATTGTTCTTTCCTCCTTGCAGTTAATCCTTAATGTATATAAATCTTTATCTACCTCTATATAGCTTTGCATATCTATTCTTTCTTTCATTTCTTTCTCTCCTTTCCTCTCAACATATTCATTAGTTTTATTTTCATTGCTTTATTCCCCAATTGGCACCTTGCTTTAGTTTTGTTTTCTAGTCTGTGCTTTAGTTAGTTTTGTCCTGGTAGATAAAATTTTTCATTTCCTTTGTTTGCTCAGACAATTTACTGTACTTTATTTTTGTTGGACTGTTTTCATTTTGCTTACGGATGTATATGTATATGTGTATATCAGTCACACTTTTTATTGTTGTTATAAACCTCTGCCTCTATGTTGGGGTTTGGCAGTTCTGTGGAGTTCTTCTTTTTTATTCCTTTTTTCTTTCTTCTTCCATTTTTGTTCTTTTCTCTTTTTTATAATTTTAATTTTTAAACCTATTATAATTTTTCTACATTTATTCCTTTGTTTGCCTTTCCTACTAATCTTCTCCCCTTGCAGTTAATCTTTGTATATAAATGTATATAAATCTTCTTCATCTACCTCTATTTAAAGTTGCATATCTATTCTTTCTCTCTTTCCTTTCATCTCAATATATTTGTTAGTTTTGTCTTCATTGCTTTATTCCCCGCTTGGCACCTTGCTTTAGTTTTGCTTTCCAGTTTGTGCTTTAGTTAGTTTCATTCTTAACTGGTAAATATAACCTTTGATTTCCTTTGTTGGCCAAGGCAATCTACTGTACTTTATTTTTGCTGGACTGTTTTGACATTTCTCATGGGTGTATATGTATATGTGTATATTCCATTATTTTAATTATTATTTGCCTAATTTTGCAAATGCTGTTTCTCTGAGGTTCATCTTTGGCTTCTCATTTTTGGATTATTGCTTTAATCTCACTTAATGCTATAACAAACCACTTGTGGACCCTTTGTTCCCAACCAGAGATCAAACCCTGAGCTTCTGGAGTGAGAGAACTGACTCCAAGACCCTAAACTACCAGAGAACTAACCCTAGGGAGCATCAAATAGTGAGAACTCAGACAAAGGAAGCCACCTGAATACAAGACCCGGCATCACCCAACCACCAATAGCACCTCATGCAGGATGTCTCATATAAACAACAAACGAAACAAAAATACAAACCTAACCATCAGCAGACAGGATGACCACCTCACTCAGCTCTGCCCATCAGAGGAAAAACAAACAAACAAACAAAAACTCAGCACAAATCTCACCCTATAAGAAGCTTACACAAACCCCTGGACCAACCTTAGGAGGGCAGAAACCAAAAGGAGTAAATAATCCAATCTTTTTCAAGGAAAGAATTTAACTTTCCTTGAACCCTGGGAAAAGGAGACCTCAAACACAATAAGTTAAAAAAAAAAAAAAAACACAACAACAATGAAAAGACAGAGAAGTACTACACAAATGAAGGAACAAACTAGAAACATGAAGTCCAAATAAATGGAGAGGAAAGAGGCGAACCACCTGAACAAGAATTCAGAATGGTGACAGCAAAGATGATCAAAACCCTTGAAAACAAAATGGGGAAAATGCAAGAATCAATCAACAAAGACCCGGAATAATTAAAGAATAAACATACAGAGACAAACAACACAATTACTGAAATTAAAAACACTCTAGAAGGAATCAATAGCAGAATATCTGAAGCAGAAGAATGAATCAGTGAGCTGGAAGATAAAATGGTGGGAACAACTTCTTAAGAGCAGAATAAAGTCCAAAGACTGAAAAGAACTGAGGATAGACTCAGAGACCTCTGGGACAATACCAAATGCACCAACATTCGAATTATAGGGGTCCCAGAAGAAGAAGAGTAAAAGAAAGGGTATGAGAAAATTTTTGAAGAGATTATAGTTGAAAATTTCCCCAACATGGAAAAGGAAATAGTCAACCAAGTCAGAGAGGCACAAAGAGTCCCATCCAGGATAAAGCCAAGGAGAAACACACAAAGACACATACTAATCAAACTGGCAAAGACTAAACACAAAGAAACAAGATTAAAAGCAGCAAGGCAGAAGCAACAAGTAACATATAAGGGAAACCCCATATGCTTAATAGCTGATCTTCCAGTAGAAACTCCTCAGGCCAGAAGGGAATGTCAGGATATATTTAAAGTCCTGAAAGGGAAAAATTTACAACAAAGATTACTGTACCTGGTAAGGAGCTCATTCAAAATTGATGGAGAAATATCAAGCTTTACAGACAAGCAAAAGTTAAGAGAATTGAGTACCACCAAACCAGTCTTATAACAAATGTTAAAGTAACTTAAATAGTCAAGAAATACAAGAGAAGAAAAAAGATCTACAAAATCAACCCCAAACAATTTAAAAAATGGCAATAGCAACATATATATCAATAGCTACATTAAATGTAAATGGACTAAATGCTCCAACCGAAAGACATGGACTGGCTGAATGGATACAAAAACAAGACCCATATATATGCTGTCTACAAGAAACTCACTTCAGACCTCAGGACACATATAGACTGAAAGTGAGAGGATGGAAAAATATATTCCATGCAAATGGTAAGTAAAAGAAAGCTGGAGTAGCAATCCTCATATCAGACAAAATAGACCTTAAAATAAAGAAGATAAGGAAGGACACTACATAATGATCAAGGGATCAATCCCAGAGGAAGACAGAATGATTGTAAATATCTGTGCACCCAACATAGGAGCACCTCACTACGTAAGATGAACACCAACAAACATAAACAACCAAAGCAGAAACAACACCCAGTTGTGGATGTGACTGGTGATGGAAGCAAGGTCCAATGCTATAAAGAGTAATATTGCATAGGAACCTCGAATGTTAGGTCCATGAATCAGGGTAAATTAGAAGAGATCAAACAGGAGATGGCAAGCATGAATGTTGACATTTTAAGAATCAGTGAACTAAAATGGACTGGAATGGGTGAATTTAACTCAGATGACCATTATATCTACTACTGTGGGCAAGACGCCCTTAGAAGAAATGGAGTAGCCCTCATAGTCAACAAAAGAGTCTGAAATACAGTTCTTGATGTAATCTCAAAAACAACAGAATGATCTCTGTTTGTTTCCAAGGCAAACCATTCAACATCACAGTAATCCAAGTCTATGCCCTGACTAGTAATCCTGAAGAAGCTGAAGTTGAATGGTTGTACAAAGACCTACAAGACCTTCTAGAACTAACACCCTAAAAAGATGTCCTTTTCATTATAGGGGATAGGAATGCAAAAGTAGGAAGTCAGGGAACACCTGGAGTAACAGGCAAATTTGGCCTTGGAGTACAGAATGAAGCAGGGCCAAAGCTAATAGAGTTTTGCCAAGAGAATGCACTGGCAATAGCCAACATCCTCTTCCAACAACACAAGAGAAGGCTTTACACATGGACATCACCACATGGCCAACACCGAAATCAAATTGATTATATTATTTGCAGCCAAAGATGGAGAAGCTATATACGGTCAGCAAAAACAAGACCAGGAGCTGACTGTGACTCAGATCATGAACTCCTTATTGCCAAATTCAGACTGAAATTGAAGAAAGTGGGGGAAAACCACTAGATAATTCAGGTATGACTTAAATCAAATCCCTAACAATTATACTGTGGAATTGAGAAATAAATTTAAAGGACTAGATATGATAGAGAGAGTGCCTGATGAACTATGGATGTTGGTTATGACATTGTACAGGAGTCAGGGAGCAAGATCATTTCCAAGAAAAAGAAATGCAAAAAGCAAAATGCCTTCTGAGGAGACCTTACAAATAGCTGAGAAAAGAAGAGAAGCAAAAAGCAAAGGAGAAGAGAAAAGATATACCCATTTGAATGCAGAGTTCCAAAGAATAGAAAGGAGAAATAAGAACGCCTTCCTCAGTGATCAGTGCAAAGACATAGAGGAAAACAATAGAATGGGAAAGACCAGAGAGCTCTTCAAGAAAATGAGAGATACCAAGGGAACATTTCATGCAAAGATGGGCTCAGTAAAGGACAGAAATGGTATGGACCTAACAGAAGCAGAAGATATTAAGAAAAGGTGGTAAGAATACACAGAAGAATTGTACAAAAAAGATCTTCAAGACCCAGATATTCATGATGGTATGATCACTCACACTCACCTAGAGCCAGACAGCCTGGAATGCAAAGTCAAGTGGGCCTTAGGAAGCATCACTAGGAACAAAGCTAGTGGAGGTGATGGAATTCCAACTGAGTTATTTCAAATCCTAAAAGATGATGCTGTGAAAGTGCTACAGTCAATATGCCAGCAAATTTGGAAAACTGAGCAGTATCCACAGGAATGGAAAGGTCAGTTTTTATTCCAACCCCTAAGAAAGGCAATGCCAATGAATGCTCAAAATACTGCACAATTGCACTCATCTCACAAACTAGTAAAGTAATGCTCAAAATTCTGCAGGACAGGCTTCAGCAATACATGAATTGTGAACTTCCAGATATTCAAGCTGGATTTAGAAAAGACACAGGAACCAGAGATCAAATTGCCAACATCTACTGGATCAGCAAAAAAAAAAAGAGAGCTCCAGAAAAATATATGTTTCTGTTTTATTGACTATGCCAAAGTCTTTGACTGTGTGGATCACAATAGACTGTGGAAAAATCTGAAAGCAATGGGAATACCAGACCACCTGACTTGCCTCTTGAGAAACCTGTATGTAGTTCAGGAAGCAACAGTTAGAACTGGACATGGAACAACAGACTGGTTCAAAATAGGAAAAGGAGTACGTCAAGGCTGTATATTGTCACTGTGTTTATTTAACTTATATGCAGAGTACATCTTGAGAAAAGCTGGGCTGGATGAAGCACAAGCTGGAATCAAGATTGCTGAGAGACATACCAGTAACCTCAGATATACAGATGACACTACCCCCTATGGCAGAAAGTGTAGAAGAACTAAAGAGCCACTTGATGAAAGTGAAAGAGAAGAGTCTAAAAGTTGACTTAAAGCTCAACATTCAGAAAACTAAGATCACAGCATCTGGTCCCATCACTTCATGGCAAATAGATGAGGAAACAGTGGCAGGTTTTATTTTTTAGGGCTCCAAAATCACTGCAGATGCTGAGTGCAGCCATGAAATTAAAAGACGCTCACTCCTTGGAAGAAAAGTTATGACCAACCTAGACAGCATATTAAAAAGCAGAGACATTACTTTGTCAACAGAGGTCCTCTTGTTAAGGCTATGGTTTTTCCAGTGGTCAAGTATGGATGTGAGAGTTGGACTATAAAGAAAGCTGAGCACCAAAGAATTGATGCTGTTGAACTGTGGTGCTGGAGAAGACTCTTGAGAGTCCCTTGGACTGCAAGGAGATCCAACCAGTCCATCCTAAGGGAAATCAGCCCTGAATATTCATTGGAAGGACTGATGCTGAAGCTGAAACTCCAATACTTTTGCCACCTGATGTGAAGAACTGACTCTTTGAAAAGACCGCGATGTTGGGAAAGATTGAAGGCAGGAGGAGAAAGGGACGACAGAGAATGAGGTGGTTGGATGGCATCACTGACTGTATGGAGATGAGTTTGAGTAAACTCCAGGAGTTGGTGATGGCCAAGGAGACCTGGCATGCTGCAGTCCATGGGTTCTAAAGAGTCGGACCCAACTTACAGATTGAACTGAACAGACTTAAAAGGAGAAAGTGACAGTAACACAATAATAGTAGACTTTAACACCCCACTCACACCAATGGACAGATTATCAAAACAGAAAATTAAAAGGAAACACAACTTAAATGATACATTAGATGTGGTGGATCTCATTAATATCTTCAGGACATTCCATTCAAATGCAGAAGAATACACTTTCTTCTCCTGCACACATGGAACATTCTCCAGGATAGACCACATTTTACATCACAAATCAAACCTCAGTAAACTTAAGAAAATTAGAATCATATCAGGCATCTTTTCCAAACACAACGCTATTAGATTAGATGTCAATTGCAAGAAAAAAATTGTAAAAAATACAAACATATCTAGATTAAACAACATGTTTATAAATAACCAACAGGATACTGAAGACATCAAAAGGGAAATCAAAAAATTTATGGAAACAAATAACAATGGAAACACAACAACTCAAAACCTTTTTGATGCAGCAATAGCCATTCTAAGAGGGAAGTTTTTTAACAATACAATCCTACCTCAAGAAATGAGAAAAATATTGAAGAGACAACCTAACTTTACACCTAAAATAACTGGAAAAATAAGAATTAAAAAAGCCCAAAATTATTAAAAGGAAATAAATTATTAAGATCTGAGCAGAAATAAATGAAAAAGAAATTAAAGAAACAATAGTAAAGATTAATAAAATTAAAAGTATTTTTTTGAGAAGATAAGCAAAATTCAGAGGCCTTTAGCCAGATTCATCAGAAAACAAAAGAGAGAAGAATAAAATCAACAAAATTAGAAATGAAAAAGGAGGGGTTACAACAGACAATGCAGAAATACAAAGGATTATGAGAGACTATTATGAAAAATTATATGGCAATAAAATGGATAACCTGGAAAAATGGACAGATTCTTAGAAAAGTTCAATCTTCCAAGACTGAATCAGGAAGAAATAGAAATTGTGAACAACCCAATTACAAGCACTGAAATTGAAGCTTGATTAAAAATCTCCCAAAGAAACAAAAGCCCAGGACCAAGTGGCATTACAGGGGAATTCTATCAAACATGTGGAGAAGAACTAAAGCCAACTCTTTCAAGAAACTACAGAGGAAAGAACACTTCCAAACTCATTCTACAAGGTCACCATCACCCTGATACCAAAACCTAACAAAGACAACACAAAAAACAAGAAAGCTGCAGACAAGTATCACTAATGAACATATATGCAAAAATCCTCAACAAAATTTTGCCAAGAAGAATTCAGCATCAAACATCACATCAAAAAGCTCATACATCATGATCAAGTTGGGTTTATCCCAGGGATGCAAGGATTCTTAATGTATGCAAATAAATCAATGTGATACACCATATAACACATGGAATGATAAAAATCATGTGATCATCTCAATAGATACAGAGAAAGCATTTGAGAAAATTCAGCACCCATTTATGATTAAAACTCTTCAAAAAATGGGCATAGAGGTAACCTACCTCCACATAGTAAAGGCCATATATGATAAGCCTACAGCAAACATTATTCTCAGTAGTGAAAACCTCAAAGCATTCCCCCTAAGATCAGGAACAAGACAAGGGTGTCCACTTTTGCCACTGTTATTCAACACAGTTCTGGAAGTCCTAGCTATAGCAGTCAGAGAAGAAAAATAAATAAATGGAATCAAGATGGGGAAAGAAGAAGTAAGCCTCTCACTGTTTGCAGATGACATGTTACTATACATAGAAAACCCTAAAGATAGTATCAGAAAATTGCTAGAGCTAATCAGTTAATTTAGCAAAATTGCATAATCAATACACAGAAATCACTTGCATTTCTATATACCTACAATGAAAAATCAGAAAGATAAATTAAGGAATCAATCCCATTCACCATTGCAGCAAAAAGAATTAATATCTAGGAATAAATTTACCTAAGGAGACAAAAGAACTGTACTTAGAATATTATAAGAAACTAATGAAGGAAATCAAAGATGACATAAACAGATGGAGAGATATTCCATATCCCTGGATGGGAAGAATCAATTTTGTGAAAATGAGTATACTACCAAACACAAGCTACAGATTCCATGTGATCCCTATTGAATTACCAATGGCATTTTTCACAGAACTAGAACAAAATATTTCACAATTCATCCCACAGACAGAAAAGCCTGGTAGGCTACAGTCCATGGGTTCGCAAGGATTCAGACACGACTGAGCAACTTCCCTTTCACTTTCATGGAAACACAAAAGACCCCAAATAGCCAAAGCAGTCTTGAGAAAGAAGAATGGAGGTGGAGGAATCAACTTTCCTGACTTCAGGTTATACTACAAAGCTACAGTCATCAAGACGGTAGGGTTCTGGCACAAAAACAGAAATATAGACCAATGGAACAAGATAGAAAGCTCAGAAAGAAACCCATGCACCTATGGATACCTTAGTTTTGACAAAGGGGGCAAGAATATACAATGAGGCAAATACAGCCTCTTCAATAAATGGTGCTGGGAACATTAAACACCTACATGTAAAAAAATGAAATTAGAACACATCCTAATGTCATACAAAAATATAAATTCAAAATGGATTAAAGACCTAAATGTAAGACCAGAAACTATACAACTCTTAGAGGAAAACATAGGCAGAGCATCTGATGACATAAATCAAAGCAAGATCCTCTGTGACCCACCTCCTAGAGTAATGGAGATTAAAACAAAAGTAAACAAGTGGAACCTAATTAAACTTAAAAGGTTTTGCACAGCAAAGGAAACTATAAGCAAGGTGAAAAGACAACCCTCAGAATAGGAGAAAATAATAACAAATGAAACAATTGACAAAAGATTAATTTCCAAAATGTATAAGCAGCTCGTTCAACTCAATACCAGGAAAACAAACAACCCAATCAAAAAGTGGGGAAAATATCTAAACAGACATTTCTCCAAGGGAGACATACAGATGGCTAATAAACACGTGAAAAGATGCTCAACCTTGCTCATTATTAGAGAAATGCAAATCAAAATTATAGTGAGATATCACCTCACACCAGTCAGAATGACCATCATCAAAAAGTCTACAAACAGATGTTGGAGAGGGTGTGGGGAAAAGGGAAAGCTCTTGCACTGTTGGTGGGAATGCAAATTGATACAGCCACTATGAAAGACGGTCTTTAGAGTCCTTAAAAAACTAGGAATAAAATCACCATATGACCCAGCAATCCCACTCCTAGGCATATACACTGAGGAAACCAAAATTGAAAGAGACACATGTATCCCATTGTTCATTGCAGCACTACTTGCAATAGCTAGAACATGGAAGCAACCTAGATGTCCATTGACAGATGAATGGATAAAGAAGTGTGGTACATATACACAATGGAATGTTATTCAGCCATAAGAAGGAATGCATTTGAGTCAGTTCTAATGAAGTGGATGAACTTATTATACAGAGTGAAGTGAGTCAGAAAGAGAAAGATAAATATCATATTCTAACGCATACATATGGAATCTAGAAAGCTGGTCCTGAAGAACTTATTTACAGGGCAACAATGGGGAAACAGACATAGAGAATATACTTATGGACATGGGGAGAGGGGAGGAGAGGGTGAGATGTGTGGAAACAGTAACATGGAAACTTACATATCATATGTAAAATAGAGAGCCAATGGGAATTTGCTGTATGGCTCAGGAAACTCAAACAGGGGCTCTGTTTCAACCTTTAGGGGTGGGATGGGGAGGGAGGTGGGAGGGAGGTTCAAAAGGGAAGGGATATATGTATACATATGACTGATTCATGTTGAGGTTTGACAGAAAACAGCAGAACTCTGTAAAGCAATTATCCTTCAATAAAAATTTTTTTAAATCATCTATTTCACATCTAAAAAAAAAAAAAAGAATGAATCAAATATCAGAAACTCAGAAAAGGTGATGCCTAACAGAAACAGGGTGACTTTGGGAATATGTGATTACATTTTTCCTTTAGACATGTTCTTCTTGAGATGCTGAGACATTAAAAAGGTATCCTGCAAAGAGTCTGAAACTCAGGCCTGTTAACTGGAGAAATGGCCATGCTAAGATGAAAATAGAGGCTTTAGTTGTAACTTGGGAGTAGATTAGAGAGTGGAAGGGGGATAGAAAGAAAAAAGGTCATAATATTGTGAAATAAACAACCTTAAGGATTGTTACAGATTCTTTGTGTTATTCAACTTTGTGTCTTTGTAGGCAAAACACCCCCTATACATAGTAGATGCTGATGAGAAGGACCCAGGAAAGGATGGTATAATACGTTTCCCTGTAATTGTTGCTCAGTGACTAAGCGGTGTCTAACTCTGCAACCCCATGGACTGAAGCATTCCAGGCTTCTCTATTCTTCACTGTCTCCTGGAGTTTGCTCAAACTCATGTCCATTGAGTCAATGATGCCATCCAACCATCTCCTCCTCTGTCACCCATTCTCTTACTGTCAGTCTTTCCCAGCATCAAGGTTTTTTCCAATGACTCCACTCTTTGCAACAGGTGGTCAAAGTTTTGGAGCTTCAGCCTCGGCATCAGTCCTTCCAATGAATATTCAGGACTGATTTCCTTTAGGTTTTACTGGTTTGATCTCTTTGCTGTCCAAGGGACTCTCAAAAGTCTTCTCCAACACCACAATTTGAAAGCATTCTTCAGCACTCAGCCTTTTTTATGGTCCAACTCTCACATCTGTACATAGTGAAGTCACTGTGTCCACCTCTTTGCAACCCCATGGACTGTAGACTTCCAGGCTCCTCTGTCTATAGAATTTTCCAGGCAAGAATACTGGAGTGGGTTGCCATTTCCTTCTCCAGGGGATCTTCCTGACCCAGGGATCAAACACTGGTCTCTCACATTGCAGGCAGACTCTTTACCATCAGAGCCACTACAGGACTAATGGAAAAACCATAGCTTTGACTAGACAGACTTTTGTTGGCAAAGTGGTATCTATGCTTTTTAATACATTGTCTAGGTTGGTCACAACTTTTATTCTAAGGAGCAAGCATCTTTTAATTTTGTGGCTGCAGTCACCATCCACAGTGAGTTTGGAGACCAAGAAAATGAAATCTGTTACTGTTTCTACTTTTTCCCCATCTATTTGCCTTGAAGTGATGGGACCAGATGCCATGATCTTAGTTCTTTGAATGTTGAGTTTTAAGCCAGCTTTTTCACTCTCCTCTTTCACCTTCATCACAAGACTCTTTAGTTCCTCTTTCTTTCTGCCATTAATGTGGTATCATCTGCATATCTGAGATTGTTGATATTTCTCCTGGCACTCTTGAGTCCAGCTTGTGCTTAATCCAGACCCACATTTCACATGATGTACTCTGCATAGAAGTTAAATAAGCAGGGTGACAATATACAGCCTCGATGTGTTCCTTTCCCAATTTTGAACCAGTACGTTGTTCCATGTTCATTTCTAACTTGCTTTCTGACCCACATACAAGTTACTTAGGAGGTAGGTAAGGTGGTCTGGTATTTCCATTTCTTTCAGAATTTTCCACAGTTTTTTTGTGATCTACACAGTCAAAGGTTTTAGCTTAGTCAATGAAGCAGAAGTAGATGTTTTACTATGATCCAGTGGATGTTGGCAATTTGACCTCTGGTTCCTCTGCCTTTTCTAAATCCAGTTTGTACATCTGGAAGGTCTCAGTTCATGTATTACTCAAGCCTGTAGTAAGGCTGCATAACAAATAACTTCCAAGTCTTTGTGGCCCCCAAAGACATTTTTTATTGTGCACAGATCTGGGAGCAGCTCTGTTTCAGTCTGGGAGGTGGATGCAGGTCTGCTCTACACAACTTTCATTCAAGGACCAGGTTGAATGAGCAGTGCCAGCCTGCAGGGAGCCCTTCCCATGGAGAATTGCCCTTGCTGTGTCACAGCACTAATTCTTCCTGTTAGGTACTAACCAACTAACTCATCAACCAGCATAGGAGCAAGTTGTCTGTATGCAAGCATCCTAAGTGTCCATTGATAGATGAATAGATAAAGAAGATGTGTATACACACATGTGTGTACACACACACAGATATATACATATATGTACTACACAGCCAGGAAAAAGGAATGAGATCATGCCATTTACAGCATCATGAATAGACCTAGAAATTATCATATTGAGTGAAGTAAATCAGATAGAGACAGAAAAATACCATATGATATCACTTATATGTGGAATCTAAAATATGGCACAGATGAACGTATCTACAAAGCAGAAACAGACTCACAGACATAGAGAAAAAACTTGTGGTTACCAAGTGAGGGGGCGGTGCATGGATTGGGAAGTTGGGATTAGCATATGTAAGCTCTTAAATATAGGACAGAACAGATAAACAGCAAAGTCCCACTATATAGCATAGGGAAATATATTCAATATCCTGAAATAAAACATAATGGAAAAGAATATGAAAAAGAATATATCTATCTCTAAATTTTTATGCCTTCCCTGTAGCTAAGACAGTAAAGAATCTGCCTGCAATGCAGGAGAGCTGGATTTGATCCCTGGCTTGGGAAGATCCCCTGGAGAAGGGAATGGCAACCCACTCCAGTATCCTTGCCTGGAGAATCCCATGGACAGAGGAGCCTCATGGGCTATAGCCCATGGTGACACAAAGAGTCAGATATGACTGAGCAACAAATACCACTACTATCTATCTATGTAATACTATCTATATATGTAAAACTATATATATATATGTATATATATGTGTGTGTGTGTGTGTGTAAAACTGAATCACTTTTCTATACAGCAGAAATTAACACAACATCGTAAATCATAAATAAATGATTTCAATAAAATGCATAAAAAAATTAAGCTAGTCACCTGGCCAATCCGAAGTCAGTGGCAAAGAGATGTAGATTCTCATCCTGCTGTATTGTGAGAGGGTGCAAAATAACATGGCAACAGGTCTGAGTGTGTGATCCTTTCAGAAGGAGTGAGGAATTGGACACATAATCCAGTCTTCAAGGTGGAGGATGAGAACAATAAGTAGAGGAGAGAAAAACTTTCAAGAAGGAAGTTCTCAATAGGAGATGCAGAAGAGGGGTCAATAACTATGCTGAGAAAATGCTGTTGGATGTGTCTGCATTTCAGCAAAGTGGTAGGGGCACAAACCACCCACCACAGGGATAGAATGGCCATAGTTAGCCAGTAAAAACACAGGATGCCAAGTTGACTTTGAATGGCTGAGAAAACTAATTTTAAGATGATTTCTAATTACTCATTGTTTATATGAAATTCAAATGAATGTGGGTATGTTGTGTTTTGATCTGGCAGCCTTCCATTGGGGTGATGAATGAGCAGTAGGTGAGGTATTGGAGGCAGGACTGAAAAGACCATTTTAGGGAGGAATAAACTGATGGATCTAGGTAGCATCGAAGGGTTCTCCTGATGGTGAAGACCTAATCCACAATATAAGAGATCATCTCACACACATGTGTGGTGGGTGTGTGCAGGTGCTAACACTTCACATTTTGGAAGATGACAGGAGAAAGGAACAAATTTGAATAGTAATTGGATACTGTGACCTCAGAGCATCTCTTTGTGGTTCTTCAAACAAAACAAAATAATCAAAAACATGACTTCTAAGACTTTGTCCCAAGATGTGAGCTTAGAGTAACATGCATGGGACCAACTACTAAAAACGTCATCACATGGTGCCCGTGATTTGCTAACGTCTGTTTTGCACTCAGATGTGAAGACTTGGCATCTCTTGTGCCCTGTCGAGAAGTATTGGAGGGGAATCAGGGTGGCAGTACAAGTCAAGTGTGGGGGCTGCAGCGTGGAGGGATGACCTCTGGGAGCTTCTGGGGAGAGGGCACTCTACATCTCAATGATGTTCACTGAATATGCTTTGGAAGCAAGTAACTTAAGAGAGTGCATGGGATGACTCTGGGAAGACCCAACAGCTCCACCGTCGGATTCAACCCTAAGATGCAAAATTTTGTGACTGATGAGGAACTGTAAGAACTACCATTATTACATCGCGTCTAAGGACAGATGGGGAGGGATACCCAAGACAATGTTGCCTTGAAACCCAAGAATCAGTCTGGGACTCAGTCAAAGACTACTTTGTGCACTCCTTTATCCTTGCCTTGAGTGGAGAAATGGATTTGGGTTGGAGTTCTTCCCCATTTTGTGGACTCCTTGTTTGTGAAGGTTGAGCTCAGTTGTGAGTGCTGAGGGAAGATGCTGAGTGCTGAGCAGGCAGGCTCTGAAGACAGTAAGACCTTGGTGGGTATTGAGTTCCATCACTAAACCTGCACGGCAACTTTGACCTGCAGCTTAACTGCTCCATGCTGCAGATACTTTATGGGATGTACAATTCATAAGAGTACTTAACTCACAGGCTATTGGGAAAATTAACTGCAACCCATAACCCTCTGCATGCAAATCAAACATATATCATTGCAATTATTTCTTTAGGTAATGATTACTCTCAGTAGACATGGGTTCCTTGAAGCTAGTATCTGTTTTGCTTTTATATCCCAAGTACTTAATATCTAGTACCCAACAAAGTTCTTAACACTGTTGGTTAAGTAAAATCAGATCACATATTTCAGGCTGAGATTTCCAGAAATTAACTTGTCAGAGTCAGCAAGAAATCCTGACGATTTAGCAAAATGGTCACCCTTCTAGTTAATTCCGCTCCATCATGCAGGCCCTGAAATCATAACACCATGCAATCCTATATGACTTAAAGATCGATTTCTGCTTTTGTGCCTGTCCAGACAAAGAATTCTTGAACCACATTCAGCTGCGTCCTCTTTCAGTGGCAGAAGTGCCCCTCCCACCCCAAGTGATGTGCTGTAGGGCCATTAGACAGATGTGCTCTGACAGTTTGTTGTGAAATGAACTGATCAGTTGTTTTTGTCTCCTGTTGACCCAGTCTCACAGATAATTTCATGTCTTGTAGACCAAACAAGTGGCTGACTCAGTAGGGTAAAATTCAGTCAACTGTTTAAAACACTCTAAACAACTGATTGTCTCCAATTTGATTTTGATTTAGTTGTGTTTACTCTGATTTACAAAGTTAAAGCCAGTGTGTTCTGTAAAATTTTAAGGGCTCCTAGAAGGTGGAGACTAGATTGCAGCGATTATCTTACAGCAATGCAACATGAAAATGATGCTCACCAAGTGTCGTGGGGGTGACAATGATGAAATATATGGAACTGAAAGTAACTCTGTGGGGCTCCTAGGCACAAAAGTCTTTCTGTGTCCCTGGTTAATGGTAGGAAATAGGCTTCATTCAGCCTCCATGACCTTCCCAGAGCTCCAAAGGTCAGGTTCAAACAATTACTAACCAGGGAAGGGAGGGGATGTGGAGACTAGGGAGGAGCAGTCAAGAAACAATAGTGCAGCTTTGGGACAGGGTCCTGATTCAGCCTCAAGTGATACACATAACAGTGTTTTTGAGCTGGCTTGCAGATACTGAAAGTCCCACCAGGTAGGAGAAGTTAACTGCATGCTGCCCACAAGCACAAAGACCTCAGACCAGCTGGAACTGGAAGGTTAATAATCCTGACTCCCTCTTCCCTCACCACCAATGAATCAGAACATTGTCCATAGGCTGATCATGCTCTGCTCCTTGAACACTTGAATACTCCTCACTACGCCCTGCAGGATGGGACACAGTTTTGAGGGCATTAGCCCACCATGACCCCCTTTGCCTAGTAAAGCAATAAAGATATGTTTTCTTCTTTACCCAAAACTCTTGTCTTCAAATTTTAATTCAGTGTTGGTGTACAGAGGCCAGGCTTGGCATCATATATGAACACACTTTTGGGGAAGAAAAGAAAATGTCATAAAGTTGAAGCAATAAAGCCAACACATTTTATGTAACATACTACTTTTGGAGACTCACCTATTTCTTTGAAGATATATTTATTCTCTAAGATTTTCTTGGAGATGATATAACATTGTTTGGTTTAAGTTGACCAACCCTAAGGCAACTTTCTATAACTCAGTCAGGGGTCCAGAGGAACCAATGGAAAGAGGAACCAGACGCTCCAGTGAAAGATGCAGGAATTGATATTTTGACATATCACATGCTTGAAATGATCTGGCAATTGGACAACAGCACACTTAAAGAGCAGCAGAAAAACAACCTTCCGTTTGATTCTTACTGAGATTTATTGTTTTCAGTAATGCCACTTTTCAGAAGTAAACTCATGTGCTCACTTAGACAGGCTGACAAAGTAAAAAATTGTATGTGATGCAAAGTAGCCTTTTGGGCTGGAGATGAAGACACACATGGTGCAGTGACAAGTCAAGTGCCCCCAGCAGACAACAAATCCCACCTCCCTTCCCGCCATCCAGCTCCCATCTTGCCCAGTGGAACCCACAATGAATATCTGGCACAACATAGAACACAGATGGCTGTGGACTGACATGAAAAGTAAATTTTATTAAACATGTTTACATACATGAGTTGGAAGTTCATTTAAAAGCACAGGGGAGTGTTAAGACAAGTGGTCAAATAGAAAGATACTACCCAATTAGAATCAGTTGATCGTTGGCCACTAAGACAGAACGGTATCTAGCAGAAGTACACCAATGCTTCAGTCCTTCCTGCTCAGCATGGTGACCCGTGGTCAATCTGTGCCCTGGGAACAGTGGGCAGGTCATTCTGGCGTGTGTAAATAATAAATAATTCACTTGGTGCAGGCAGTATGTCTATGGATTAAAACCTATGTGTACACAGTGTCTACATGTGTTACAGCCCCACAGGAGGAATCTACACCAAAATATTTATTAGAAGGAATTTGGTCCATACTACACCACGTTTTCCAGAGGGTAAAAAATAAAGTCCATCTATAGACATTTCACCTCAGACTCACAGACGGAGTCTGGCTAAAACTTGCAAAATGTCTGTAACAAAAATGGATGGCTTAGATTTCTTGGTTATTTCAGTAGAGTAATTAACAAGCAAACTGTACAAGGACATGCAACATACAAGCTGGCCTATGTGGAACTAACATACATTATTAAATGACCTTTTGTTTCTTTTCTTTTTTCCTTTCTTTTTTTTTCTTTATCCTTTTTTTTTTTTTTTTAATAAAACGTGCATGCAGCTTTGAACAGTTCCAAGTCATGCTGCTCTATTTGTGGAGTCACAAAAGTGGAGGGACTCATAAAAGGAGGGACAAGGTCTTGATGCACCTGCAGAGTCTGCAGTTGTTAGCACAGATACAGAAGGTCACAAGGGAATTCAAGGCCAAGAAAAACTCAGATGAAGAAAATGCAAATTGAATTGGACTTTGTTTTATTTCCCCCACCCCAAAGTAAGATAATTTGCATTAAAAAAAACAAGCGTTGTGCTTGCATCAATTTCAAAGAAACGTAAACTAAAATTTGATAAAAATCATTAGTTTAGTGTGGAATATTTCAAATGAAATTTCCAGTGGCATATTAATAGCCCATACCATGTTCTTGCCAGGACGGGTACTAAGTCTACACTGAGATGTGGCCAAGGAGCCTGGGCATCATTCAAAGTGTCTGAGGCTCAACTCCATTTCTAGTCACCATTTTGGGAAGTCAAACATATGGTTTGTACACATGAGCATATACTTGCTTTTATTTTGGATGTCAGGAAGGAAAAGGCATAACAAGGAGTGTTTCCAAGGTACAACGATGCATTTAGGTTAGTTCCCAGCATTTGCTGCAGACTCAGTTCTGTAAAGGTCTTCCATGCAAAACAATGGAAAACATAAATTAATGTTTTAGAACACAAACAGACATGAGCTCCATTCAAAAAAGTGATTTTGTGATTATTTGTTTTGGGGGGATAATTTTCATTTTCTGGGTTTCTACACATAAGAACTTGAAGAATCATAAAGCAAAAGTCAGTGAAGCCCTGCATTGGCCTCACTTTGTCTCATGGTGCACACTCCGCAGAGATGCTACAGAGACTGCTTCAGCCCTTTTTTTTTTGGTGCTTTTGGAAGAAGAAAGGAAGGGTCTCTGTAAACATCACGAGCCCTGTCACGACACAGCTGAAAACGAGTAGAAACAACAAATGCAGTGAAAACTGAATCAAATCGAAACAAATCGGAAATCAACTGAAATCAACAAATAACACACAAACAAAACTTAAACACCGGGGAAATAACACTCCTTGTGGTTTGTGCAAAAAACACATAAAATACAGCTTTTCACAAGAGTGACAATTTCCAGTTTGTTCAGTTTGGTGTGTGCATGTGCGCATGTGTGTGTGAATTTGCAGTTTCCTCTCTTTCATTTGTTAGAAGCATCAGTGATTCTCTAGCACGTTGACTCTTCCTGTATTTGATAGACTGCCTTGTTCTGTCATGTGAAGCCAGGTTTTTAAACAACGATTGGGACATATTATTGAAAAACGACTACAGGCAAAACACAGGTTGATTGTCTGTCTCCAACAATGCTCATGAAATATCTGGTTCAGATTACTATCCTGAAGGTAGAGTCTTACTGGTGTGAGTTCATTAGGACCGGATGCAGGGGGGCCCAGTGGAACTTTCCAGAGATGACTGGGAAGCCCGGCGGGTGAGAGGGGTGAGCGTGGGGTCAACCAGTGATGACGGTGGGAACAGCTTGTACCAGCCGATGACCATGCTGGAAAGATCGAGTTCCTCCAACAAGATCTGAGCCACCCCCATGAAGCATTTGTGGTCCATCCTGCCGTAGTCCCCCCAGACAATCACCTGCAGAAAGAGAGACGTGCAGTGAACTTGAGCTCCTCTCCTGCGCATGTGAAGAGCTGAGAGCAAACTGGTCTGTTAAACTGAGCCAGACAGGGAAGGACATGAAGTGAATATAACTAAGATCAAGGAGACCTAATAATTAAAAATATTCAGGTACTCTGAGACACTTCATCATGATTTTTTGATCTGATGGAATACATATAATATTTCCCTAGTCCATGAGGGGTATTGTCTATATAAACCATGTTAAAAACAAACAGGCAAGCTTATTTACTTATCAATTCAAAACCTTCTTTAGCAACTAGTATCTAGTGAGCAATGTGCAGGACCACAGAGATATATACAAATTAAATTTTGTGCAAGCTAGGAGGGCAAGATAACCCAACTTCCGGTACCACGGCATGTGTGCATGGTGGAATGTGTATAAAGGATGAGAATATTCATTACATTTCTTTTATGTTATAGACTTGTGACTGAAGGGACAGGCTGAACAATAATTATAAGCTGGTGCCTTTTGAGGACTTGCCTGACAGTTCTGACTTGATCAGAAGATTAATAAGTCAGTGAACTGACAGAACAACCTGACACCAAAACCAGTTCTTTTGGTGTCAGGTAAGATTCCCATTACACTTACTCCAGGCTCTGTGGAGGTTCCCAAATGAACTCACTCACCTGTTTTGCAGAGGTGCGGGAGGCAAATCTCAGCTTTTCAATTTACTGAGTAACCTTGGCAAATTATTTAATGCCTGTATTCCTCAGACATAATCTTTCAAAAGGGGACAATGAAGATAGTGAAATGACCTATGATTGAGGTGATATTATAAAATAGGTATAAAAGAAGGACTTTTCAATAAATAATTTCTGGACAAATGATCATATAAAAGGGAAAAAATAAAACTGGACCCTACTTCAAAACATAAACCAAAATAATAAAACTCTATGAAAACAATATATCTATAACCTTTAGGTTATATATACCATATACATTTTTAAAGAAGGATAAAAATGAAGAAGGATTATACCTAATAAATAAGGTATAAAGAAGGATTTTTCAAAACCAAGTCAGAAAAAAAATCATAAACAATACAAAAGTGGTTTTTTAAAAAAGTATATTTAAATTGAGAACTTCTGTTCATCAAAAGATGTAAAGAGTTTGGTGAAAGAAAAGCCACTGTAGGACAAATGTGTGTGCAATTCATGTAAACGACAAAATACCAGACTAGCTTAAACAAACAAAAAAAACCAACCAACCAACCAACCAAAAAAAACTTCTACAAGCTAAAAAGAGTATCAGGTAAAATGCTTAATTTTTCACATAAGAGAAAATTCAAATGGTCATTTACATATGAACAATTTGCTTAATCTTATTAGTAGCTACAGAAATGCAAATGAAAAGCTAAAGAAATCTGGGGGTAGGGCAATGGTGGTCAAAATATTTAGAAAAGGTAACATGTGGACACAACTAACAGTGAAACTGACACTCAGCCAGTCATGAATATGTGCTTCCTTTCCTTTCTTCCTCTGCATCAGGTCTCACTCAACAAACTATTATTAACATTGGTTGCCCTAATTATCTATCTATCCATCTCCCTATCTACCCATCCATCCATACATTTTTCTATCTATCTAGTCTATCTATCTATCTATCTATCTATTTATCTATCTATCTATCTGTCTGTCTACCTATCTATCCATCTTTCTATCCATCTGGTCTAACCATCTGGTCTACCTATCTATCATCTAGAGGATGAAAGGGGTGGGAAGTAGGGCAAAAGTATAAGGAGAGGATGAAGAGAAGGGAGAAAAGGAGAGTGAAAATAAATATCTTGTTCTCCATTGGAACTAAGAGATATTTTACAACTACATGTTACTTATATTGCAAATCAACAATATGGAATTTATTATCTTCCTGTTTGCCCACCTCTTCAGTGTTGATGTGGACAATAGGCTGTTACAGTGTAAACAGACAAACCAGCTATGACTGACCTGAAGGACTTTACCCTGTGGACTTTCATCAAAAACCAGGGACTGTTGATACAAAGGGTCAAGGGTCTTTCGTGCAATTCTTGTCTTCTTCTTGGCTATGCAGGCCCCATTCTCCAAAAGATACACTTTGACATAAGGAGCTGAACAAAGGTAACATTAACAGATAAAAAGTTAATCCTTCAAATTAAATTGATTTTATTAGCAAATGCTTCCTTAGAGAAGTAGAGATACTTACTAAAAGCTTTCCATTGATTATTTAAACCATTTAAAGTTTTCAGTGCTCCATGAATGCTACCCCTTAAAACCCACATGCAACTACTAACATAATTTTCCTCATTTCAAGTGTGCAAAGTTATAATAAGATTCTGACTTATTTGGCTTATGGCTGGCAATACAACATAGGCTTATATTTTAAAGGTCATTTTCTATCTAAAAGCTCATCCTTGTTACGATTAGAACTGAATTTTTATGCTGCCTTTGTAAATAGGCAGACAAAAATAATTGACACGAGCTAAGAAGTCATCATAACTAAACTTGTCTTACCGCAAGACTCTTCCCAATACTTTCAACAGAATAACTGTGCAAGGAAAACCCAGATCCACTTTTATACAATCAAAGGACAGATAATGCAACACGGAGCATATAAAATTCAAATACAACACGTTTTGAGCTTCTGCCCACGGAAGACTCTCATATGAACAGCTAATTCTGCATCTTACCAGGTGTGGATTTGGAGCCGGGTTTCTGCGTGAGGCTTCGTGCTCTAATCACTTCAACTTCTAACTGGCCCTTTTTATCCTCCATTCCAATCTGTATGTCACCTGCCAGCAGAAGCAAAATGTGTCAGCTTCTTTGCAGTCACATTCAGTTAAAAAAAACAGGTCATAACAGAGTCCAATTATGATCCTCATGATCTTCATGAAAAACTAATTCTTAGAGCCCGCAACCCCTCTTTTTTCCCTGCCTCCAAATCAGGTTTTGAAACGTTTCTCTTCATTTTTCTGATACTCATTCAACTTATGAGAGTCTCATATTAGTTTATATATAAATTGCTTAACTGTAACAACACTGAGTTTTTAAGAAATTCTGTACTCTAAGGTTTCTTATCCTTTATGTTGAGTATATAATACTTAATAAAAAGTATAATTATCTGCATTTCCATTATTTAGCAAAAATCTCCATTAATATCTTGATAAATACCTTAGCAATTTCACAATTTGTTAGTTCCTTCCTTCATTCCTATCTTTCTCTCTTTGGTTATGAGTCTATCTCATCTATCATCTATTAATCCATCTCTCTCTCTCCATCATTCTATCTATACATCAATCTGTCCATCTGCCTCTTTCTATTTATCTAACATCTTTCATGACCATATACCCTCAATTTACTGACTGTATGAACCATGGAATGGGGATGTCATTATCTATTTAACCAGATCCCTGTGGATGGAAATATAGCTTATCTACATTGTTGTCATTAAAAAACACTAGAAAGAACAGCTTTATGAAGAATTTTTACACCCATGGTCAATTATTTCTTAAACATAAATTCCCAGATTTGTAATCATTAGGTCTAATTGAAGGGACATTCAATAATTTCATGCATACTGCCAACTATCCTTCAGAAAGGTACACTGTGATCAGAAAAATCTGTCTTCCCATTTCCACAGCCCACTAATATCATTAAGAGCAATATGTCTACTTTTTTGCCAATCTGATGCTCCATAAGTTATAATTAGCATTTCTTTGATTATTAGGGAGGTTGAACATATTTATATATATTTTCAATTTTTATTTCTTCTTTTGTATTGCTTGTTCATGCCCTTTATCCATTTTTAGAAGATGCCAAACTTTTTCTGAATGATATGATACTTTATCCTCCAAAATATTAAATATAATTATTTCTCAGTTGGTTTTAGTTAGTTGAATCATCTCTATTTTCTCAGTTGTGAGAAAGAATTCAGTTGTGAATTCTTCTTATTTGCCTCATACATTTATCAGTGTTGTGGTTCTGGATTGTTCATTAGTTCTACAATAATTCTTGTTTCAAACCTCAGCTCCTAGGGATTTTCAGGCTTTTTCCTTTTAATCACATACACACACTGTTTAAAGAGTCAAACTGTTCTCTAAGCCTTGTTATCAGTATAAAATATTCCCAGTCTCTCTCTCTCTCTACTTCTTCCCTTTCAAAAGTCACTGCTTTCAAAATTTGCAATATTTTAACTTACTTTTTTTTACTTTTTGGCATTTGCATCCCTATCACTAAATATCATATTCATAAGATACCTTCCTTTTTTCAGTAATAGATATTATTATTGACCTCTGATTTTGCTTTCTCTGTCTTCCTATCCCCAGTACACACTTGACATTTTCTGTCATGCTGTTCTCCCAATATTATTATTTATATTATGATTATGCGATATTACTTGTAGTTAAGTACACTGGAATATTGTGATTACTTCTCATTTCTTGAAAACTTTTCCTTTTCTCTACCCCCACTAAGTGTGTTTTAAAAAGTACTTGCTTACATTTTTATGTATTTTTATGCTAATTAAAACACCTCACTCTGTCCTGCTTGTCTAGTTCTTCTAAAAAATCAAACACACTAGGTTTTCTAGGTTTAGCTTATGAATCTGAAAGGCTACAATTTGAACAGGTTGCTTTTAAAGCAGTAGCTGTTTTCTTAGATTTTCCTTCACTACCATTCTGGGCATCCCATCCATTTCTCTCTTGTACGGAAGCATTAATTTACTGAATTTCATGTTCCTCCTTTTTAGTTCACAATTTTTAAGTTCACTTAGTTCATTTTGTTGAGGCATGTCCTCTAATAGTTTTCTGAATGATGCTGGGTATAAGGAAAATGTTTCGAGGCCCTTTTGGTCTGAACATATATTAATTCTAGCCTCAAATTTACTAGATGACTTGGCTGGCTATTGTACTCCATGTTGGAAATCAATTGTTAATCAGAATTTTGAAGACAATGCTCATCTTCTGGATTCCACTATTATTACTGAAGAGTCCAGTGAGAATCAGATTTTTAATAGTTTGGATACAATTATTTTTCCTCTTAGGAAAGTTGTGGGATTTTCTATCAATCTCTGGTACTGTAAAGTGACATAATATTGTTTTTGTGTTTGAAATATTCTCATGAATTTGCTGACTACTCTGTGGGTCCTTTCAAGCGAGAATCTCATACCTTTCAGGAAGATATTTATTGCACATGTTACATATAATTTTCTCCATTTGTCACCTTTTATAATCTTCATTTATGGTATTTTTGCTAGTAGAAGTTTTTTGATTTATCTGGCTTTGGTTTTGAAGTTCTTTCCCACTCCAAGAGTATAGAAACATTAAAGTGTTTTTCAGTATTTGTTAGTGTCTTTCCTTACCTCCTGTTTCTCTTTTACAATTGACTCCAAAACACTACTTTTTTGAGTTCTGAAGTAGGGAGTCAATTTCATTCATTTTCTTGCATAATAATACACTCACACCAACATTCTTGATTGACTAATCTATTGATTTTTCCATGCTATAAAATGCTACCCTTCTCCTACATTTGGATATCCTGTAGACATTACACTGACAGAATTTTGATAATTCAGAGAGGTGACTAACTTTATTCATTTTACATCACGTGTCAAGCTGTTGCTGTTGTGTAGCCATGTTTGACTCTGAGAGCCCTGAACTAACTGCAGCATGCCAGGCTTCCCTGTCCTTCACTATCTGCGTGAGTTTGCTCAAACTCATGTCCATTGAGTCAGTGATGCCATCCAACCATCTCATCCTCTGTCACCCCTTCTCCTCTTGCCCTCTATCTTTCCCAGAATCAGATCTTTTCCAGTGAGTTGGCTCTTCACATCAGATGGCCAAAGTATTGGACCTTCAGCTTCAGCCCCAGTCCTTCCAATGAATATCCAGGGTTGATTTCCTTTCAGATGGACTGGTTTGATCTCCTAGATATTCAAGGGACTCTCACGAGTCTTCTCCAGTACCACAGCCTGAAGGCATTAATTTTCGGTGCTCAATGTTTTTTACGTTCCAGCTCTCACATTCATACATGACCACTGGAAAACCACCGCTTTGACTATACAGACCTTCCTTTGTCAGCAAAGTTAGGAAAATGCATTAGAAATATGTATCAAGTTATAAAAATGCATTAAAACTTAGAATAGTCATTTGAAACCAGCAATACTTGAGATAAAGTGTTCTTCTCACTTGTATGATCAATGCTATTATGCTACTTTAAATAATCTTGTCAACCATGAAACACTCATTTTCTTTCAGGAAAAATTATTCTTACCCATTGCAGGGGTAGCAAGGGTCTGGCGGCCAACAAGCTGGGCTGGTCCCAATCCATCAAGAAAATCACTGAATTGACTATCTGCGCCTAGTCTCACTCCAGGAAATATTAAACTATTGGCAAAAGGACAAAAATAAAAACATTAGATCTCCTAGAATTCTTTTCATTACTTTCCAGCTGAGCCACCAGGGAAGCCCCATTACTTTCCGTTAGAATATCATTCTGAACATGAATCAAACAGTATTTGGGTAACTGGTTTACTTACTGATTCTTTGCATTTCCGCTGAACCAAGCATATGAGGCTCAGTGCTGAATGAGAAAAGGTCTAGCCTATCAATTTACAGAATATTCAGCAGAGTTCCCTGTGCTACACAGTAGCTCCTTGTTGGTTATCCACTTTAAATACAGCAGTGTGTACATGTCAATCTTGAACTCCCAGTACATCCCTCCCTTCCGTTCACCTGAAACTAACACAACATTGTTAATCAACTATACTCCAATATAAAATAGAAAAGTTTTAAAAAAGACATGCTGAGGAGGGCTTAGTTAAAGTTTTTAATGCAGTACGTTTTTGGCACATTTACAATACAAATCCCTACATAAATGTATGACTAACATAAGATATAAGATGTGATATTTTATGTCATGACCTACTTAAATAATTGCTCATGAGCATGAAGTGACAATAAAGTGCTAAATTTTAAGAAACATTTAATAATTTCTTGAATAGATATGATTCAAAATATTCAGTTCAGTCGCTCAGTTGTGACTGACTCTTTGCGACCCAATAGGCTACAGCATGCCAGGCCTCCATGTCCATCACCAACTCTCAGAGTTTGTTCAAACTCATGTCCATTGAGTCAGTGATGCCATCCAACCATCTCATCCTCTGTTGTCCCCTTCTCCTCCCACCTTCAGTCTTTCCCAGCATTAGGGTCTTTTCCAAGGAGTCAGTTCTTTGCATCAACTGGTCTAAGTATTGGAATTTCAGCTTCAGCATCAATCCTTCCAATGAATATTAGGACTGATTTCCATGAAGAGTGACTTTGCAGTCAAGGGACTCTCAAGAGTGTTCTCCAGCATCACAGTTTAAAAGCATCAATTCTTCCGCCTTCAGCTTTCTTTATAGTCCAACTATCACATCCATACATGACGACTGCAAAAACCATAGCTTTGACTAGATGGACCTTTGTTGGCAAAGTAATGTCTGTTTTTTAATATGCTGTCTAGGTTGGTCATAGCTTTTCCTCCAAGGAGCAAGCATCTTTTAATTTCATGGCTACACTCACCATTTGCAGTGATTTTGGAGCCCCCCAGAATAAAATCTCTCACTGTTTCCACTGTTTCCCCATCTATTTGCCATGAAGTGATAGGACCAGATGCAATGATCTTAGTTTTCAGCATGTTGAGATTTAAGCCAACATTTTCACTCTCCTTCACTTTCATCAAGAGGTTCTTTAGTTCCTCTTTGCTTTCTGCCATAAGGATAGTGTCATCTGAGTATCTGAGGTTATTGATATTTTTCCCAGCAATTTTGATTCCAGCTTGTGCTTCATCCAGCCAGGCATTTCACAGGATGTACACTGAATAGAAGTTAAATAAGCAAGGTGACAATGTACAGCCTTGACAGACTCCTTTCCCGATTTGGAACCAGTCTGTTGTTCCATGTCCAGTTGTAACTGTTACTTCTTGACTTGCATACAGATTTCTCAGGAGGAAGGTAAGGTGGTTGAGTATTCCCATCTCTTGAACAATCTTCCACAGTTTATCGTGATTCACTCAAAGACTTTGGTGTAGTCAATAAAGTAGAAGTAGATATTTTTCTGGAACTCTCTTGCTTTTTTGATGATCCAACAGATGTTATCAATTTGATCTCTGGTTCCTCTTAATTTTCTAAATCCAGCTTGAACATCTGAAAGTTCACGGTTCATGTACTGTTGAAGCCTGGCTTGGAGCATTTTGAGCATTACTTTGCTAGTGTGTGAGATGTGTGCAACTGTGCGGTAGTTTGGACATTCTTTGGCATTGCCTTTCTTTGGAATTGGAATGAAAACTGACTTTTTCCTGTCCTGTGGCCACTGCTGAGTTTTCCAAATTTTGGAAATTTGAGTATAGCACTGGCATATTAAGTGTAGCACTTTCACAGCATCATCTTTTCGGATCTGAAGTAGCTCAACTGGAATTCTATTACCTCCACTAGTTTTGTTGACAGTGATGCTTCCTAACACCCACTTAACTTCGCATCCCAGGATGTGACTCTAGGTGAGTGATCACAGCATCATGGTTATCTGGGTCATGAAGATCTTTTTCATATAGATCTCCTGTGTATTCTTGCCTCCTCTTCTTAATATCTTCTGCTTCTGTTAGGTCCATACCATTCCTGTCCTCTATTGTGTCCATCTTTGCATGAAATGTTCTCTTGGTATCTTTAGTTTGTAATATTGAATAAATATTATTTGAAAACAGATTCTTATTTACAAATCAAAATGCTTAATTTCTTCAGTTTTGAATGAATTAACATTTTGAATGAATTAAAATGTCATATTATATGAGATTTGTATTTAAATTAAATGGAAGTAAGTTGGTTGAAGTTTGTCTGTTTCTCACCATGCCTGCCTGAAACCCCAGGCTATATCTTTATCCAGAGCAGGGACTGTGCTCCTGTAACTGATGTCTCCAGGGTAACAAACCCACTCCAGTACTCTTTCCTGGAAAATCCCATGGATGGAGGAGCCTGGTAGGCCGCAGTCCATGGGGTCACTAGGAGTTGGACATGACTGAGCGACTTCACTTTCACTTTTCGCTTTCATGCATTGGAGAAGGAAATGGCAACCCACTCCAGTGTTCTTGCCTGGAGAATCCCAGGGACGGGGGAGCCTGGTGGGCTGTCATCTATGGGGTCGCACAGAGTCGGACACGACTGAAGCGACTTAGCAGCAGCAGCCAGGGTAACAAGAACCAGGCTGTTTACATAGTTTAACTTCAATAAGTAATTTTTTGGAATAAACAGTTTTCTATAAGTGTTGATTGTTTCCAATGTGGTAGTGAAGGACAGGGAAACCTGGCACGCTGCAGTCCGTGGGGTCGCAAACAGTTAAACTCGACTGAGCGACTGAACAACAACCATGTACTTTCATGCATATTATTTCTTCAAAATCAAAGGAATTAGACAGAGCATCAATTATTATTCTATCTAGAGACCATAAAATAAATCTGTGAGAAGTTAAGTGGCTTATCCATGGTGGAAGTATGACTAGGTTTGTCAATTTTTAAAAAGATTTTATTCGAGTATAGTTGATTTACACTGCTGTGTTACTTTCTGCGGTACAGCAAAGTGAATCAGTTATATGTATCTGGATATGTACATATGTCCACCCTCTTTTAGGTCCTTTTCCCCTATAGGCCATTACAGAGAATCGAGTAGAGCTCCTTGTGCTATACAGCAGGTTCCTATTAGTTATTGATTATATATATATATATACACACACACACACATATATATATATAGTAGTGTGTGTATGTTAATCCCAATCTACACTTGTTGATTTTTATATCAGAAAACAGTGCCTCCAGTTATTTATTTGCTCATTGCTTTATAATACTTCCACAAATATTGGTATTATGTCAGCAAACTTAACTCCATAAATTCACGTCTTCTGATTTTTATTCCTGGCTGTATCTTGCTCAGAGAATGCATACCCATCATTGGATCAAATAGAGGGACTCACTACTTTCAGGAATGGGAAACCATATCGTGAACATTAACTTGGCAAAATTTATTTTATTTTCTGAACCAAATTAAAAATGACAGTAAAATAAAATAAATTATTAATAATGAATGGGTAAAAGATATTTGCATGGTAATACATAATTATAGAAAACTTGTACATGGTCAATCCCCAAGTAACCCATTGCAGGATAATACTTAATTATTTGTAAGACTTATCACTTCAGTAACCTGTCAACCATCAAACTATCAACCATTAAAACCATTATTTCAGTTTCACCAGGAAAATTCTCAAGCATAAGAAAAATGCAGATTTTGTGTAAAAAAATCACACCAAGTAAACAAAAATCTAGTTATTTTTTTTCCAAATTAATTAATTTCAAGATTAATGAAAACTCTTCCATCAGAAAAATAACTAAGTAGGTAGATCCTGGGCATTTTTCCTAAGGTGAAACTGAAATCGTGATGTTTTAAAAATAGGAAAAATAAGTTGCTATTATAAGAATGTTAGACTTCCAACAACTTGAATCCCAAAATAGTTTGGAGAAAAGCAGGAATATGGACAATTAGTTTCATATGTCTACATTCTAATTCAGATTTTGGTAACTGGGCCAGACAATGAAATTCCCATCTGAAAGAAGCCATGAAATGTGGCATTTCTACCATAAGCCTCTGGTCATGGGCTTTTCTGAGCCTTTCTGGGTAACAAAAAGTCAGTGTATTCATGTTAAGCCGCCACTTCCTCATCCCTTTGAGAGGTCTGAGTGACCAGGGGCAGGGGTGTGTTCATGTGTCTGTATCCTAAGAGGTCAGGCTGTTTTAAAATTGGGTGGAGAGGGAGGTGGTGGGAGGGGGGATCGGGATGGGGAATACATGTAACTCCATGGCTGATTCATGTCAATGTATGACAAAACCCACTGCAATGTTGTGAAGTAATTAGCCTCCAACTAATAAAAATAAATGAAAAATAAATAAATACATAAATAAATAAATAAAAAATAAAGTGCATGGTTGAATTCCGGGTTGTACAAAGCAACTGCAGGATGACCTGGGGGCCTTGTTCCCCTCCCAGTGACTCGGGACCCCCGGCTCTAGTCCAGGTGCCGGGCTGACCCACTTACTTCCCCTCGGAGCTGTAGCTGTTGATGCTGCCATCTGTGGACTCCCGGCTTGGCTGCCTCACCATCTTCCTCATCTCAGCTGCCATTCCTGTCTCCGTGCTTCTCTGGATGGTGCTTTTCAACTTCTTGTGGCCTGACTCTGGCAAGAGAGAGTAAAAGCAACTCTAAGTTGTTGCTTTTTTTTTTTTCCCCCAGACAGTTCCCCCGGATATCGATTCTGCAAGTACAATAGTTAATTATGCATATAATTCAAGTTTTACTCACAAAAATAATGTCTAAGAAAATACCCTGATGAATTCATCTCTTTGCTACAGGATGCTCTGGCTAAGGAGGCAGCAGTAGAAGGCAGACCACCACCCGGTTTCAGAGACCACCTGACTCCCAATGAGCCAAAATGCATCACTGCATTATGGCTGCTCAAGTTGTCAGCTTCAGTGAAAACTGGATTTTGCACTGAACTGTTCTGTGAAAGCTAACAGGTTTCTTCCAATCTGGAAAGTTCCAACTGCATGGAGACAGATCTGAATGACTGGGAATGTCCTCGACAGAAGAGGCACTTGGAACCCAGCATGGAAAATGCCACTGTTTTGGTACAGCCAGCTATCCACAATCCTCATAAAAGAAAAAAAAAAAAACACCACAGCATTTTATTCAATGTTTTCTGTAACACTTTAGTGTATAGGATCTCATCTGAGGTGGCACAGAGGTTACCCACATAGGGCTCATTACTGGTGACATTTCCACTTGTTAGAGGTGATTTCACAGGATACATTTTTATAGGTTGAAATGCTAGTGAAAGGGTAGGAATCTGTTTGATCTTATTGTTTCTAACTTGTCCTCTACAAAGCAATTTGTGCTCCTACCAACTATCCTGTGGATGCATCTCTTTTCCCACCTATGGCCCTAGATTCCCCACCTGTGCTCCCTCTGATTTCTGTCTCATCCACTGGGCTCAAGGCAGGGACTTCACCTATGGCCATGATAGCTGCCATTTAGCTTAGTTTGGGTGTTTGCGTGTGTCTGTGGCTCCTCTTTAGATGTCGCTCCTGTATGAAGTCACCATGTAAAGCAACATTTCATCTCTGCATGCCTATCAGTACCACACACCTGAGGGCAAGGGGCAAGCCCCCACGCCACGTTACCCGAGTGAGCCAGCCAGAATCCTGACAAATGTTTACCCCAGGCAACCCGAGGAAATAAATGAGGGTAGAACACCAAATTCTACTGAAAACAATGAGGTTCATAGCTAGAATAATGAAAGCAAACTTTATATGTAAATGGAGGGGAGGATGCTGGGAACTAGAGAGAAATGGTTAAGAGGATCAGCCACAAGGATCTTTTCATTAAGGTGTTCATTTATCCACTCAGTCAGCATTCCTTCCATCCATTCACCCTTTGTTTTATTCATCCATCCATACTTTCATCCATTCATTTATCCATCCATTCCTCCATCCATCCATCCATCCTTCTTTCTATACATCCACCCATCCTTTTATCCATCCATCCTCCCTTCCCTCCATCCTTCTATGCATGCATCCATCCATCCCTAGCTGCATCCATACATCTATGCTTCCATCCTTTTTTCTATCCATCCTTCCTTCCCTCCTTCCAACCATCTTTCCTTCATTCTTCCATCTATCCTTCCACCCACCCATTTATCCCTCCCTCCCTCTTTCCATCCCTTTTCCTCCATCCAACCCTCCATTCAACAAATATTTACTAAATACCAACCAGGTGTCCCACACTGTTCTAGGTTCTGGGTAAACACTGCCAAATGACAAATTTCCTGTCATCATGGAGCTTACATACATGTATGTATACACAAGAAAGGCAATTAACAAGTCAACAAATATGCAACAGGTCTGGTAATAACTGCTATGGATAAAAACAGGCAAGAGAAGGGATGGAAATTGATGGAGCAGAGCAGCGGTTTGATAAAAAAGGGGTCAGGGTCTCATCAAACATTGGTCTGGAGGATGTGAGGGGACCGGACAGTGGCCCCCAAAGCTGGGTTGGTCCTGGAGGCTGTGAGTAATGGTGGTCTAGTCATCAGCCCCCAGTCTACAGGTTTCCTCTGTGGCGTTTCCAGTTCTGATGTCGACTCCGGCCAGGAGGCTGTGTGTGCCTGGCTGTCCAGATGACGGAGGTGCTATCAGAGCCTGGCTTCTCCCGCCTCTCCTAACACCTGCTACAGGTGTTTGTAGTGATATATGTGTTTGATGAATGAAAAGAAAACATTTAAGAGTTATTTACCAATTTGTATTTTTCAAGTCTTCTCAAAGAGGGGTATGTCTACAGGGTATCCCCAAATCCTTACAGCAGTTTTAAATCATCATAGCTTCCAAATAAATGTTTAAGTGCTACACACTTTGCAAAAGCATCATGTACGAGGTTGGTTATTGGACTTTCTTTTATACTTATTTAATTTTGTGTATTTGAGTAATATATTTGTAGAGTTTTTGTTTTAAGCCTTCTAAAGATTGCAGTCATGGGCCGATATCTTGTCTTACTCATGTTAAGAAATATTCAACCGAGTTTTGAAGCACTCACTATACAACCGTATAAAGGCCTAGGTAACAGCTGGATGAGCAATTCTAGCTCTGAATCTGTCTGATTTATATTCAAAGGGCTCTCATATTATCTGGAATGTAAGGGTTGGAAGGATCAGAATTTTACAGTTGTGGAAACTGTACAAAAGAGAAGTATAATTCATGCAACAAGTAACTGTCCAGCACTTGAACTGGGCCTCACCTTTTCTGCATGCTGGTGATACAGCAGTGAATGCAACTGACTCTGACCTCTGCCCGATGGAGCTTACATTCTAGTGGGAACAATGACTTCTTCGGTATCCCCCTCATTAGCCTGGAAGCTAGATGAGAAACCTGATTTTCTGACCCTCAGTCTTGTGATCATTCCATTATACCACAGTTTAGGAAAACACAGAGTCTGATTTGATTGACTTTACAAACAAAACAGAAGTTTAGTTACAGATATTTTCATGTATGCATTTTCATATGGGCTTACAGATTCATTTGAAAGCACTGATAAAATCACACATATTCTATACAAGTGTATGTAATTATCTGTATTCATCCCTCTGTGCCATGACTGGAGTCAGAAAAGGCAACCCATTCCAGTATTCTTGCCTAGAAAATCCCATGGACAGAGGACCCCAGTGGGCTGCAGTCCATGGGGTCGCAAAATCAGACACGACTGAGCTACTGAGCATGCATGCTATAATTACAGAATAAATATGCTATATATATGATATTTTTAATACCAATATAATGTATTAAACCACTAAATATTATAAAATACTGTTATGCCTATTAAAGATACCATCAGTATTTAATAACTACTTGTATCCACGGAAGAATCACTAACCTGAAAAAGACATTTAATCTGTGGGCAAATGATGTCATGAGACCTTTGACCTGAAACCCTGTCCCAAGTACTATACAAAGAACAAAAGGATTAGAAAACCAGTATATTTTAATATTCTACATTCACAGACACGTAAAAGTTAGTAATATGCATACTATGGCGGGGGGCAATACTTTACTCACGCTTTGGAAAAATAGACATGCTCTCATAGAATATTCCAAAATGTGTCCTGCTTACATATGAACCTTCACTTTTCATATTTAGAAATGCTGCATTTGGAAACAACCTATAGACGTATTAGTTCATTCTGCAAATGCTTGTTAAGCATCAAAGGCCTATAATCTGATAACCTGATAGCATTCTAGGTGTCAAAGTCACACAAGTGATAGGAAAGCGCATCCAGTAAACAGCCAAAGCAAGCCAGGTAACATGACAATTCTGGACAAATACCATACATCGCTTATAGGCAGAATGTGAAAAAAGATACAAATGAACTCATTTACAAACAGACTCACAGACAGAGAAGACAACTTTGTGGTTGCCAAAGGAGAAATGCAGGGGGAGAGATGAATCAGGAGTTTGAGATTGATACATATAGTACTATATATTAGTATATTAATAAAACAGATAATTAATAAGGATCTGCAGAACTCTGCTCAATGTTATGCAGCATGGAGAGGAGGCGAGTTTGGGGGAGAGTGGATACATGGATATCTATCACTGAGTCCCTTGGCCATTCACCTGAAACTACCACAACATTGTTAATCAGCTATATACCAATGCAAAATAAAAAGTTAAAAAATAACCTGCTGTACAGTCCTGGGACCTGGACTCAATATCTTGCATATTGTATTTTATATATTGTATACTGTATCATCTATCTTGTATATTGCATTCAATATCTTGTAATAACCTATTCTTTACCAAAGGGAAAGGAATCTGAAGAAGAATAGATAGAACGATGATAGATACTCAATCACTTTGCTGTACATCTGCAATTAATATGACATTGTAAATCAACTGTATTTCTACTTAAAAATAAATAAAGATCATATAAACAGAAAAATAATGACTTTAGATTCTGGATCAGTTCAGTTGCTCAGTCGTATCTGACTCTTTTGAGACCCCATTGACTGCACCATGCCAGGCTTCCCTGTCCATTACCACTTCCTGGAGCTTGGTCAAACTTATGTCCATTGAGTCAGTGATGCCATCCAACCATCTCATCTTCTGTCACCCCCTTCTCCTCCTGCCTTCAATCCTTCCCAGAATCAGAGTCTTTTCCAATGATTCAGTTCTTCTTATCAGGTGGCCAAAGTCTTGAAGTTTCAGCTTCAGCATCAGTTCTTCCAAAGAATATTCAAGACTGATTTCCTTTAGGATGGACTGGTTGGATCTCCTTGCAGTCCAAGGGACTCTCAAGAGTCTTTTCCAACACCACAGTTCAAAAGCATCAATTCTTCTGTGCTCAGCTTTCGTTATAGTCCAACTCTCACATCCATACATGACTACTGGAAAAACCGTAGCCTTGACTAGATGGACCTCTGTCGGCAAAGTAATGTCTGTTCTTTTTAATATACTGTCTAGGTTTATCACAGCTTTTCTTCCAAGGAACAAGCATCTTTTAACTTCATGGCTACAGTCACAATCTGCAGTGATTTTGGAGTCCAAGAAAATAAAGTCTGTCACTGTTTTCATTCTTTCCCCATTTATCTGCCATGAAGTGATGGGACTGGATGCGATGATGTTAGTTTTCTGAATGGTGAATTTTAGGCCAGATTTTTCACTCTCCTATTTCACTTTCATCAAGAGGCTCTTTAGTTCTTTGCTTTCTGCCACAAGGGTGGTGTCATCTGTGTATGTGAAGTTATTGATATTTCTTCCAGCAATCTTTTTTTTTTTTTTTTCTTCCGGCAATCTTGTATCCAGCTTGTGCTTCAACCAGGCCAGCATTTCTCATGATGTACTCTTCATATAAGTTAAATAAGCAGGGTGACAATATACAGCCTTGACATACTCCTTTCCCGATTTGGAACCAGTCTATTGTTCCACGTCCGGTTCCAACTGCTGCTTCTTGACCAGCAAACAGATTTCTCAGGAGGCAGTTAAGGGGTCTCGTATTCCCATTTCTTTAAGAAATTTCCACAGATTTTCTAAATCCAGCTTGAACCTCTGGAAGTTCATGGTTCATGTACTTTTGAAGCCTGGCTTGGAGAATTTTGAGCATTACTTTGCTAGCATGTAAGATGAGTGCAATTGTGCAGTAGTTTGAACATTCTTTGGCATTGCTTTTCTTTGGAAACAGGATGAAAATTGACTTTTTCCTGTCCCATGTCCACTGCTAAGTTTTCCAACTTTGCTGACACATTGAGTGCAGCACTTTCACAGCATCATCTTTTAGGATTCGAAAGAGCTCAACTGGAATTCCATCTGAATATCATCTGGATACTGGATATCATCACAGAAAAATGAAGAAGAGTCTGTCTGCATTGAGAGAATTCCTTTTGATCAGTTGGGTAGTGCAGGTGACTTGGAGACAAGGAGGCTGCCATGCAAGGCTCTGGGGGAAGGCTAGTCCAGGCAGAGGAGCAAGAGACGGATCGTAAGGAGGGCCAGGAGAGCCTGGGTGACTGAGACTATGCACGGGGAGAGGAGGAGATTGAGAGGCTCGGGCTCTGCTGGGTGGCTGCCTGGACTCTGTGCTTGAGTGTGGGGGGAACCCAGGGCCGGGTCCTGTTCTGATCCCCCCTCTCACAGGGTCACCAAGCCCCTGTGTGGGGCTGAGCTCCTGGAGCAGAAGTGAAGGAGGTGGGGAAGCTCTCCCCGAGGATGGAAATGGAGACCGTGTTCGGAGAACAGCAGGGCAGATCAGCGGGCAGAGGCTTTGAGCTTCTCTTGCAGTGTAGCTGACAGCCCTCCCGTTCATCCATGTGCAAGTGGCTCAGAAGAATGGAAGGAATCAGGAACTTCCAGGTTTTCAGTTAGGATAACCAGTGGGAGGGGCTTCCGGGGTGGCTCAGTGGTGAAGAATCTGCCTGCCAAAACAGTAGATGCGGGTTCGATCCCTGGGTCGGGAAGATCCCTTGGAGAAGGAAATGACAACCCACTCCAGTCTTCCTACCTGGGAAATCCCACGGATGGAGGAGCCTGGTGGACCACAGTCCATGGGGTCTCAAAGAGTCAGACACGGCTGTGATTAAACAACAATGATGACAACTAGTTGGATGCCAGTGTCACTTACGGGGAGGGGAACTCATGGGTGGTGGAAACTCTGGGTTCTCCAGTGGATGACTGAGGAGCTCGCATAATAGCTGTGTGGAGTGTACAGAAGGAGGAAGATCTAGGATCAGGACCAGAGGGTGAGATCGGGGCCAGAGAGGCGGGAGGTGGGCAGACAGACAGGACACACTGGCAGGCCAATGGGATAAAGATCTAGGGTACCAGTTTAACCTCCAGGGAACACAGAGAGATACACAGGGGAGTCGGAGCAGAGCCCAGGATATTTTCACATTTGAGGTCTAGAAGAAAATCAAGGCAGCTAAGGGGTCTCCATGGGAAGACCTTTTCAGGAGAAAAAGAGGTAAGTGTCATGGTGCAGAAATCAGAGGAATAAGGTATTTCAGGAAGTAAGATAATTAATTGTTGATTACTACTTAGAATTTTAGTCAGAAGCAGACCTATAGAGTGGATGACGGGGCTGCCTCCCCGGTAGCACTGATTTCAAGCGGAGGTGGGGACCAGTCGGAAGAGAATACCGGAGATGAGGAGGCAGAGAGGCTCCAGGACCATTTCCAAAAGGTTTGCAGTGACTAAGAGGGTATTTGGAGAGTCACACAGGATGAGGGCAGGCTGTCTATTTTTTAAAGATGTTAGAGCTTGTTTCTATGCAGATAGGAATCCAGAAATGCACAGGGTGAAGTACAACAGTTTTAGGTGTAATATCATGGGTTGGAGAGGTGAATAAAGATAAATAATGTCCAAAAAATCACCTTCCAATCAATGCAGTATCTAACCATCAAATGAAAAGTCAATTCCATCCATCAACTGGAAATATCAGTAAAAGAATATGACTTAATGGATTAAACAATTTGAATTCAAAAGATAAATATAAATGTCTTTCTTATTTTTGGTTTCTTTTTTTTTTCTTAATCAGACATTTTTATTTGATTATTTTTTTAATTAGGGATATCAACTCATAGAAACAACAGAGGAAGTACGTCGTTTTGGTTATCTTGAAAGTAACCATTGAGCCCGATGATAAGATTAATTTTTTTTTAATATGTACAGTGCAAAATTCAGTTGTTTTTAAACAGAAAAGTTGTTGTGGTTAATGTGATCTGTTTTGTTTATTCATTCCTTTATTAACTCATTCAAGGAACTTTTCCCTGAATGTTTCAGGCCAGTGCTGTGTATGTACACTTGGAAAGGAAAGAGTCCCGGACTCCAGGTAGCTCACGGCCTTGTAGGAGGGACGGGCAAGCACTGATCCTGAAGGGTCAGTGAAACACGGAGGATTTATTTTATATGTACTGAGCTTCGGGTTTTTATCTAATGTAATGCTACTAACACAGAGAGAAGAAGACAGAGCAAGAGAGAGAATGGTTTAGACAGTGAGGGGTCTGCAGCTTGCTCGACCAGTAAATGAGCAGTAACCTGGCAGAATCAGGAGGTGAGAAATGCAAAACTTCTCTTCCTTCACTTTTGTCAGCTCCTCAAGAGAATCCCCGAGTTTATGTGTGTCTGTGTGTGTTGGTCGTTCAGTCCTGTCCGACTCTGTGCTACCCCATGGACTGCAGCCCACCAGGCCTCTCTGTTCGTGGGATTCTCTAGGCAAGAATACTGGAGTGGGTTGACATTTCCTTCCCCAGGAGCTCTTCCTGACTCTCACCCAGGGATCAAACCTGGGTCTTCTGCATTGCAGGAGGATTTTTTACTGTCTGAGCCACTAGGAGGCCCTCCAGAGTTTATGATGACCTCTAATAAAATACATTGCTTAAATGCAAACCAACCACTTTATCTAGTGTGTAAAGAAAGCAGCAGCAAAACAGGCTAACTGATGGGACTGAACTCTCTGAGACACTACAGGCTGATATCCAAGGGATTTTTCAAAGGAATTTTAACTCTGTACAGATGGTGAAGGGGCAGCTGTGTCTCATGCCAGGAGAGCATCGTATGTAAAGGTCTCGAGTGAGGGGGGGCATGGTCCCTTGAAGTGGGTACATTTCTGGGTTGACTCAAGTTAACCTCAAGTTGACACTGTGAGTGGCGAGTGCAGAGAGGGCATTCTCTACGTGACCTCTGACCTGATGCTCTCAGGATGCATGGTTACGTACCACCTGGGTGGCCGGAGCTGTTCTCAGCCACATTCTGTTCTCATTGACATCAAATTCTTGGCCCCCCAGGGCCACACACAGCTTTATGTACTCTGGATTGTGCACAATACAACACGGATCTCTAGTGATCCATTTCTTACAAGAAAAGACCCAGCAGTTCTCCTGTTGCTGTCAGACATTCCAATGTTGTGGCAACCACACAGTCGGAAAACATTTATTAGGCAGTCTGTTCCAACAGTGCCACAGTGGAGTTTCTGGGTATTTTTAAACAAACAAAAATGTTCCTTTTGTGCTGGGCCAAGGTTCTTGAATATACCTCACCCCACTCCAGATAAGTACAACTTGTAAAAGTTTCATAAGTCTGAAGAATATTTTTAGAACACTGCATGAGAGTTCCTGCACTTTTATGGCTTCCCTCATTCATTTTCCAGTTTAATCCTACAAGCCATAAAGTTTACAGTTTTCCCATTTTCCAAAGAGGTTTATAATGAAAGATACACAATGGTCAAGAAGCTAAAAATAGAATCGTTAGGAATACTTTTTGTGAGATGGATGGAATAAGTGCCCTTAATAATATTTTCAGAATTCTTCCAGTCTTTCCCAGTGATGTAGTGATGCTTTTTTGTTTGTTTGTTTTAAACATGCAGGATCTTGGTTCCCTGAGCAGGGAGTGAACTCATGTCGCCTGCACTGGGAGCTCAGAGTCCTAACCACTGAAACAGGGGCAGACCCTGGCTCTGCTTTCTCATTCCACTACAATAACCTGAAGGAGGTTATGGTGCGTCCTTCGCTGCTGTGTGCTCTGCAAACGTGGCTTTAGAAGGTCTATGCTGACCCCTGACCTTTGCTTTTCAGCCTAACCATGACTAAAAATGGTTCCCTGGTGAGAAGCTGGCATTGTGCCGAGTGCCTGGAATGCCTGCAGTCAGACTGTCTTGGCCCCCTCACATGCACTGAGTTTTCCAGGAAAATGTTTGCTACTGTGACCTCAGGGCTTCCCAGGTTGTTCAGTGTTAAAGAATCTGCCTGCCAATGCAGGAGAAATGGGTTCAATCCCTGGGTCGGGAAGATCCCCTAGAGGAGGAAATGGCTACCCACCCACTCCATTATTCTTGCCTGAGAAATCCCGCGGACAGAGGAGCCTGGCAGGCTAAGTTCATGGAGTCCCAAGAGTCGGACATGACTTAAGCGACTAAACAACAACAATAACAACTGTGACCTTAACTGCAGTCTTTCCCAGGTGGTGAAAATGTGGGCAAGTTCAAGATGGGTTTTTAAATCATCTTCAGATTAAACTTAACAATGCGGTCCCCAAATAATTAGGTAAAGAGGCTTAAGATTACTGAAACACACTACCTGCCCCGCATCCTGTTTTGGCCAAAGCTGTCAGGGAGGAGGCAGCCGCATGCTGGGCATCTGACTTGAGTTCACAGTCTCTGTGTTCCCAAAGTATGGCCTGGGCTGAATAGTGTACCCTCCCATCACCCATCCACAGTTCATAGGTTGAAGTCCTAACCCCAAAACCTTAGGATGAGACTATTGGGAGACAGGGCCTATAAATGGTGATTAAGTTAAAAGAAGCCCCTTAAGGAGACCCTAATCCATCTGACTGGTGTCCGCACAAGAAGAGGAGATGAGGATGCAGGGTGACACGGCATGGAGGGCAGTGAGACAGCGTCCACCTCCAAGCTGAGGACAGGAGCTTCAGAGGAACCTCACCTGCCCACGCCGTGATCGCAGACGCCCAGCCCCTGGAGCTGTGGGAGGACAAACTTCTGCTATTCCAACCACCCAGACTGTGATATTTTGTCATGCAGGCTGAGCAAACCAATATATCTAGGGAGTAGATACTATATATGGTCATTTCCTTGCTCAAATTAACTTTAACTTGATGCATACAAGTTAAAGCACCTGGGGATCAATGATCACCTAAATGTTCTGAGGATGAGATTAAGCCCCCAATACTGGGATGGACTTATTCCAGCTTGACTTGATTAACAAGTGCTCTAAAGTATAACATGGACATATCTAAAGTGTTTATTAACAACTCAATGTTCAGAAAATAAGGCCTCAGATATATTTGCAATCAGACAAGGGATTAACCTACAAAGCATACAAACAGCTCAAATAGCTAAAAAAAAAAAAAAAAAGATCAGAAAACAGAAGATCTAACTAGAAACTTTTCCGAAGAAGACATCCAGTTGGCCAAAAGCACATGTAAATATGCTCAAAATCACTAATTATTAGAGAAATGCAAATGAAAACTACACTGAGGTATCACCTCATATCAGTCAGAATGGTCATCATTTAAAAGTCTACAAGCAATAAATACTAGAGAGGGTGTGCAAAGAAGGGAACCTTTCTACACTGTTGATGGGAATGCAAGTTGGTGCAGCCACTGTGGAAAACAGAATGACGGTTCTTTAAAAAACTAAAAACAGAGCCACTATATGATCCAGCAATTCCACTCTTAGGCATATATCCAGAGAAAACCATAATTTGAGAAGATATATGCATCCTAAGTTCATTGCAGCACTATTTACAATAGCCAAGACATGGAAACAATGTAAATGTCCATCAACAGATGAACGGATAAAGCAGCTGTGACACATACACCTGCTTGAATCCATCCTAAGTTGCTTCATGTGTGTCCGACTCTTTGTGACCCTATGGACTAGCCTTTAGGGCTCCTCTGTCCATGGGATTCTCCAGGCAAGAATACTGGAGTGGGTTGCCATTACCTCGTCCAGGAGATCTTCCCCACCCAGAGATCGAACTTGAGTTTGCTGTGCTACCAGCCAATTCCTTACCCACGTAGCAGTGGGAAGCCCATGATATATATACAAGGGATATATATATACTCCGCCATAAAAAAGAATGAAATAATGCCATTTTTTGCAGCAACATGGACGAACCTAGGGATTATCATACTAAGTGAAGTATGTCAGACAGAGACAGACAAATATTTTATGATATCACTTATATATGGAATCTATAAAATGATACAAGTGATACAAAACAGCAACAGACTCACAGACATAGACAACAAACTTACGGTTATCAAGGGGGAAAGGTGGGGAGGGATAAATTAGGAGGATGAGATTAACTTATAAATACTACTACATCCTTGGGTTGGGAAGATCCCCTGGAGAAGGAAATAGCAACCCATTGCAGTATTTTTGCCTGGAAAACCCCATGGACAGAGAAGCCTGGTGGACTACAGTCCATCAGGATGCAAACAGTCAGACATGACTTAGTGACTAAACAGTAGAAAAAATAGCATATAGAAAATAAACAATAAGAACCTATTGCACAGAACAGGGAATTCTATTCCACTGTTCTGTAATAATCTAAATTGGAAAAGAATCTGAAAAAGAATAGATATACGTATATGTATAATTGAATCAGTTTGTAGTATACCCAAAAGTAACACAATATTATAAATCAAGTATATTCCAATACAAAATAAAATTATTTTAAAAATTAACAAATATACTAAATATACTTCTAGCCAAAAGCAAAAAAAAAACATCAAACAAACAAACAAATAAACCACTCAGGGTTCAGAAAATAAGGCCTCAGACTTATTTTCCCAGGAGTACAACATACCACATTTATGTCACATATATTTTTTTAACTCCTCTTTGTTCTAAATTAACACCTTAATTGAAACTGCATTTCACTTACTGAGTGTAAACTTAGAATATCTCCTTAACTATATGAAATTCTGACTGTAAAAATAAAACAATACTTTAGGCTGAAACCTACAAAAAAGCAAATGTTTTATTGCGTGTTTTAGGTTTTCTTTTTTTTGAAAAAAAATGTTTAAACCAAGTTATTACTATTTAGATAGGAATACCAGACCATCTTACCTGTCTCCTGAGAAACCTGTGTGCGGGTCAGGAAGCAGCAGTTGGAACCCTGTATGGACACCTGACTGCTTCAGGATCGAGAAAGGAGTGCTCAGGGCTGTCTGCTAGCGCCCTGTTTGTTCAGTCTATACACTGAGCACATCGTGAGAGATGCCGGGCTGGATGAGTTACAGCTGGAATCAAGACAGGCGGGAGAGACATCAACCTCAGGCACGCGGATGGTACCACTCTAATGCCAGAAAGTGACGAGGAACTAATGAACTTCTTGATGAGGGCGAAGGAGGAGAGGGAAAGACTGGCTTAAAACTAAATATTAAAAAAGCTAAGATCATGGCATCTGGCCCCATTAAAGTGAAAGTGAAAAAGAAAGTGAAAGTGAAGTCGCTCAGTCGTGTCCAACTCTTTATGACCCCATGGACTGCAGCCTACCAGGCTCCTCCGTCCATGGGATTTTCCAGGCAAGAGTACTGGAGCGGGGTGCCACTGACTTCCCAACCCAGGGATCAAACCTGGGTCTGGCCCTGTTACTTCATGGCAAATAGCATGGAAAAAAATGGAAGTAGTGATGGATTTCCTCTTTTGGGGATCTAAAATCACTGCGGATGGTGACTGCAGCCATGAAATCATAAGACGTTTGCTTCTTGGCAGGAAAGCAATGACAAATCTATACAGTGTGTTGAAAAGCAGAGACAATACTCTGCCAAAAAAGGTCTGTATAGTCAAAGCTATGGTCCTCCCAGTGGCCATGTAAGGTTCTAAGAGTTATACCATAAAGAAGGCAAAGCAACAAAGAATTGAATCCTTCGAACTGTGGCGCTGGAGAAGACTCCTGAGAGTCCCTTGGACTGAAAGGAGATCAAGACAATCTTGAGGGAAATCAGCTATGAATACTCATTGGAAGGACTGATGCTGAAGCTGAAACTCCAGATTTTGGTCATCTGATGCGAAAAGCTGACACATTAGAAAAGTCCCTGATGCTGGGAATGACTGAAGGCAGAAGGAGAAGAGGGCATCAGAGGATGAGATGGCTGGATGGCAACACTCATGTAGTGGACATGAACTTGGGCAAACTTTGGGAGAAGGTGAGGGACAGAGAGGGCTGCAGTCCACAGGGTCACAGAGTTGGGACACAACCGGAAACTGAACAACAATTACTATTTAGGGAATCTTGTTTTTTCCAATTTGAAAAGGCAGCCTAATATACTCAGTGTTGGCTGTATAGGAAGTGGTTTGAGGCCATTCCATGGGATCAGAGCCTGTGGATTCAGGCCCCAGCTCCACCTGTGTTAGTTCTGAGTCTGCAGGTGGCTCATTTGGTCTCTCTGTGCCTCACTTTTCCTGTCTATGAAACGGGTGCTTGTCTTGAGCAGGGATGAAAAGATCGTGCTTCTGAACTTACCTCCTGCTACAATGTGAGATCTCAAAGTGTTTTGCAAAGATTGGGTCTCCAGGTAGAATAACACTAATTCCCCATGCTCAACTCAAAGTACATCTTTCTGCATCTTTCACATATTTAGCTCAAAATGCTCTTCCAGATCAAGTGTAAGCGGCAACAGATCACAGAACCTTTTCATGCCCTGAGTATCCATCCTTACCCTTTTCTCTAGTGATAGAACTTCCCCCATCCTGCCAGCTAAGGTCCGACCACATTATCCTTCCCATCTCCACTGTGAATGGCATGGGGACGTGATAGTGGGTGCTGCAGCAGCCACTCTGGGCCTCAGGATGCAAGCATGTGTTGAAGGTGGCAGAGCCCGGGTCCTTGATGTGTTGCAGGTGTTATGCCAGCCCCAGACTACCTGTGCTACTATGTGAGGGTCTTGATTAAGCCACTCTATTTGTGAGTGTCTTGTTACAGTAGCCTAACCATGGTACACAGGATTATAAATAAAATCTAGTGTGGATTTTAAAAATATAATCGTATTTTTGTGAAGAGTACACTCAGTTCTCTGACTTTAGATCTGTGAATTGAGTTACTGAATTGATCAGCAACACTCTCCTATTTAGAAAATACAAGGCTCCTCTTCTAACAGCAGAGCTAGAAATTTTTCTTCTCTGCGTTGTCTCAGAGAAAATGGGATTAGAAGGAGAAAATCTAGCAATAACTGATTCAATACATAGAGGGGTCCTTTCTAAGTTATAAGTCCTCGGCTTCTAACTGTTAAGTGACATCACGTATGTGGATCTTTTCCTGTTGAATATTCTGTCATGTGCACATATGAAGTTCCTCATTATTGTGTAGCAATGACCTGCTGCACTGGTCATTATGGGAAGAAAAGAGTTTGAGATCACAAATTACATGAGTAAATTTCTTTCCAGATTCTATAAAACAAAGTAGGTTCTCTGCTTCTTACTACATCCCTTCAAACCAACTGGATGGGTTTTCATCGAAATCAGGATAGTCTGATTTGAAATATGAGCTATGTAGCACAAGTGGAGTTCTTTTCAGGGATTTCAGAGACCAGCAGGGTGACTTTAAAGAGACGGGCAGAAAGATCAATACAGTATACTAACGCATACATATGGAATTTAAGAGATGGTAACAATAACCCTATATTCAAAACAGAAAAAGAGATACAGATGTACAGAACAGACTTTGGGACTCTGTGGGAGAAGGCAAGGGTGGGATGTTCTGAGAGAATAGCATTGAAACAAGTATACTATCACGGGTGAAACAGAACGCCAGTCCAGGTTGGATGCATGAGCCAAGTGCTCAGGGCTGGTGCACTGGGAAGACCCAGAGGGATGGGATGGGGAGGGAGGCGGGAGGGGGGATCGGGATGGGGAACACATGTAAATCCATGGCTGATTCATGTCAATATATGGCAAAAACCACTACAATATTGTAAAGTAATTAGCTTCCAACTAATAAAAATAAATGAAAAAAAAATAATAAAGAGATGGGCAGGAGTTCTTGACAGAGTCTGAGTCAGGGGTACACTGATCTGGGAGAGACTTGTACTGTGTAACCAGTCACCCATGACCAAGAGAGACCCACGTTTAAATGCAAGGTCATAGCATTAGGCACCCAAAATAGTGAGTGCTGGGGACAATCACACAGTCCCCTCTTCAGGGACTCAGTCTAGCTTGAACCGGCCGCTGAGCAGGAATTAACTGCATTCAGGCTTATGACCTTCCCAATCCACACTGGAGAGCCAAGCAGCATGTGTTACTGTGCATCTCTGTACAGAGGGAGAGCGCTACCATCACAGAATGACTCACAAGATTATTACTGAAAGGATGGGATACATACTGTCCAGAGAAACAGGATGGAATGAAATGGGCCTGGCCAACTCTTAAAGGCCAAGTTCATGTGAAGAGGACTCTGAGATTCCCTCCCACCTCTTTGGCTAGGCACATTAATCACGCTGGTGTTACCCATCATTCCCGAACAGATGGGATGGATATAAAGAGTCTGTATGTAAAACAAAATTTGACAAAGATCAGGTTACAAAATGAGTTAATCCATACAGTTAATAAGAATGCATGATACTCCAGGCATCTCTGGATCATCTCTGGATGAAAGATCATCTCTGGAGGACCATTAAAAGCCCCTCTCCTGAATTCTGGGGCCTGGCTCAGTCCCTCCTGTGGCCACACTCTTGCACAGAGGATGGAGCCTCTTCGTCCCCAGGGACCAGGAGGGCATCCAGAGGGTTTGCCCACCTACAGTCTGTGGGCCGGCTTCTACATGAAGCCTCCAAGATCCCTGGAGCCTAGAATTTCCCACCCAGAGGCCCCAATCCCACATCCAGGGCCAGCCCATATGTCTTTCTCTCTCCTAAGGATGAACAGCACCACCAATGTGCACATTCCAGAGTCCAGGTGGGAGCAGGCAGGACCGCTTGAGGTGCTTTGCAGAGCCAGCAGGTGGGAACAGAAGGGGGAGGGTGGCAGGTCCCAGAAGAAGGCGGGGGTGTGTCACAGTCAGGCACAGAGCTCCCAGCAGTCAGAATTCTAAGTTGGAACCTGACCTCTTTGGTGATGGCAAACATCTTTTTGTCAAGGTAGGAAACTAAAAGACCTTTTATTTAGCAATTTTTTTAGCTTGGTTTGTAACTGTTTGACAACAGGTATGTGCGCTTCTGTTTTTTTGATCAGGCCCAAGCCTAGCGTCTCTCAGGGATGAAACTGTCTCATGCTTCATAATATAAGGAAAATCCTATTTTGATCCACTTGAAGGATTATTATTAGAAAAATATCTACCGGATATATATATATATATATATATATATATATATATATATATATATATATTTTTTAGCTTTGATCAGACTTTGGAAAACTTGTGATCAATTCTGATGATGATAAACACCCTGGGAAGGACAGTGAGGCCACAGCATCCTGCTCTCTTTCAAGGTTTTACGAAACTTTCCATCAATTCAGGAAACTTGGAGATCAAGAAAGAAGGTGACAGGTAGTCACTGCAGTCAGTGATCATGGGTGTGTGTCTCTCTGAAGACTCGCTGCTCGGTCCCTCTGTCTGGTGGTCTCCATAATGTTGAGATCCTGGGGCCACAAAACCTACAGATCCAGAGAGAACACTCCACATGGAAACTCACAGCATGAGAACAAGGTAGCAGTGCTTACACTTTGCAGAATAAAACAGGATGAGCCAGCACCTACCGTAATGTCTGATTTACAATCTCAAGTAATTGGATGTTACTCCACAGATTTTTAATAGTATGCCAAAGTGTTACTTGCTAAGATCTGATTAAGCAAAGAATTCAAAGAGAACTGGGGTGCTGGGATCAATCTTTGTGAAGCTATAAAATTGGCAAATTGTCATCTTTAAGAGAAAGTTAACTCAGAGGTGTCAGCAGCCATCTCTTGTCTTTTGTATTTATAAAATTACGAGGTAAGAAATACAGGTAGTCAAAGAGACATCTTTAGTTCTGGTAGCTTTTAAAAATAATCCAGTTTCCATTTTATCAATAAGGACCTTGACTTCAAGAGTCCGTGGGATATTTTCAATGCAGTGGCAAAGAAGACAAATAAGTTAACTGGCAAACTTCCAGGGGATCAGCAGCCAGGAAATACTGTAGGAATCTCATACAGGTGGCAACTTAGTCACAAAACCATCCATCCTCACTACCCTAATCCTACCCAAGCCTTACCCGACTACCCCACAGACCTGCACCCAAACATCAGGAATTTTATGTGTTACTACACAGAAAGCAAGAGTGAGAGACTATGAGCTGCTTGAGGTGGCTGTAATCTTCCACAATACTATTATCTGGAAATATTTCAGCTTGTTATATCATAAAGTGAAAAAGTGAAAGTGTTAGCTGTTCATTTGTGTCAGACTCTTTGTGATCTCACAGACAGTAGCCTGCCAGGCTCCTCTGTCCAAGGGATCTCCAGGCAAGAACATTGGAGTGGGTTGCCATTCCCTTCTCCAGGGGATCTTCCTGACCCAACAATCAAACCCAGGTCTTCCTCATTGCAGGCAGATTCTTTACCATCAGAGCTGCCAGGGAACCCTCTTATATCATAACTGGAGGTTTATTTAGATTTCTGTTTACTCACCGTATCTGATTGGTACAAGTTAATTCATCAGCTTAATTTCTAACACCTATTCTACAGGATGGGAATAAATTTTTTTAAAAAGTAGTTTTATCTATTTATTGAATGATCATAAAGGTAATTTATGTTTTAAGAGGTAAAATATACCAATATTACAAATAGGCATAGAAGGAGTTAAGTTAGTTGATTCAAGAGAAAAATCTTCAGGTTCCACGTGGAAAAAGAAGAGTGAATTATTCAGCAGGAACAGACAGAGGGAGGCCGAGGAAGAGAAAGTAACTTTCCTGGGGCAAAAAAAAAAAAAAAAGACCACAAGAGTGAGGGTGGCTGTTTGCGCAGTGGATCCTGAGCAGCTGGTCCTTGTAAAGCAAACCACTCGGGCTGGCAGGGAGACCAACCCGAGCCTTGGAGAATGAGCCAAACAGGCAGCAAATGGGCAAGTTCAGTAAACAGTGGTGATTGGAGGCCTGGCCACACAGGTCTTGGGAGCAATTTGGGGTCTGGCTGTGCCCAGTGATGAGACTCCATGAGTGATAGGCACCCTACGTGCACACAAACAGGTCCACATGGGTCACTGGGAACCTGCTGGCTGCTCTCCACTGTGGTGGTTAGAATGTATTAAATGCTGTAGGACATCACTTATAGGTGGACTCTAAAACACAAGTGAACTTCTCTACAGAACAGAAACAGACTCACAGACCTAGAGAACTGACTTGTGGTCGATAAGTGGGGATTGGGTAGAGGAGGGGTGGATTGGTAGTTTGGGATTAGCAGATACAAACTATTACACATAGGATGGATAAACAACAAAGTCGTACTATATAGCACAGGGAACTATATTCAATATCCTGGGATAAACCATAGTTGAAAAGAATATGAAAAATAATATATATATACACACACACACACATATATATACACAACTGAGTCACTTTGCTATACAGCAGAAATTAACACAACACCGTAAATCTACTATGCTGCTGCTGCTAAGTCGCTTCAGTCGTGTCCGACTCTGTGTGACCCCATAGATGGCAGCCCACCAGGCTCCCCCGTCCCTGGGATTGTCCAGGCAAGAACACTGGAGTGGGTTGCCATTTCCTTCTAAATCTACTATACTTCAATACAAAAAATAAGTGTTAAATAAAACATAAAGTTTCACATCCAAATAGCAAAAGAAACCCTTAGGAAATTAAAAAAGAAATGCACGGTGGGTAAAAAATTTGTAAATAAGAATATTAAAAATTTGAGGTCTTTCATTTTCACTCTTCTACCTTCCATCTTCAGAAAATCAGATGAACAGAATTTGAAATATACAATATAAGAAAAGCCTAAAATGTGTACAGATGAAGGGAAACTCTGATGACCAAGACTCACCAATCCACAGCACAGCATCACCTGTATCTTAGGGCATCTAAGGAGTTAACTGAACTGGGTCAAGCACAGTATTTAAAGATTCTGTTGCCAAAACATAAATGTTCCTGAGCTGATACCTAAGCATGAACAGAATGAAATGTGAACCACATGAGGGATAGGAGTTATGCACATGTTATTGATACTAATTTGACATTCTTAGCAAAGTCAGTCACTCTGCCTCTCATTTTTCCAGTTATTGTTTATTATTCTCAAGGCATTGTCCTAACTTGACTGTACCATAAAAGAATGACAGTCCTGAGAGTCTGAGCTAGAGAGGCGTTAGGTGTTAATGACACAAAAATGTTTGGACTTTGGTTCAGCCGCAGGCTATAGATTGAATGTCTGTGTCTCCCATCCCACCAGCTAATATATTTAAACCTGCATTGTGGTGGTACTTGGAGCCAGGGCTTTAGGCAGGTAATTAGGTCATAAGGGTGAAGCCCTCATGAATGAGGTTAGTGCCCTTATAACAGAGACCCCAGAATGCCTGCCTGCTCCTTCTACCATGTGAGGTTACAGAAAAAGATGGCCATCTGTGAACCAGGAAGCAGGCAATGCTGGTGCCCTGACCCTGGGCTTCCAGCCTCCAGAAGCAAGTTTCTGCCGTTTACAATCCACCCAGTTTATGGCATTTTTGTTAAAGGAGCCCAAATTGACTGAGACATTACACCCTGTCAGGTGGAGACAGATAAACACTACCAAGATTGCAGAGCTGGTAACTCTTTTCCTGGAGGGAAAACAACTGGATACAGCTGAAAACAAACCTGACATTTTCCTCACTAGAGCAGAAGTAAATTTATAATATTAAATACTTTTCATAATATACCTTGAGGCTTATGTGATATGAAAGCAGTAAGATAATTTCATACTGGCAATAATTATTTTCAGTTCAAATGAGGATTAAACGAATACAAAAATTAAACACAGAGCTGAAATCCTAAAATGAATACAATTAGGTGGATTCAACTGGTGCATTTTAGAGTAGAATAGATCTGAAATTTAGCACCGGGACTTTAAAAATGAGTGATCTCATCCAAATTCTTTATTTAAAGGGACAAGATGTAAATCCTTAGCTGGTGGCCACATGGCTTCTAAAGCCACAGTGAAGATCACAGCCTCAAACTTTCTGCTCCAAACTCTCTGTCTGGCCTCTATTGTAGATGAAATTGCAATTCCCATTTTGTAAATAAAAGAAGAAGAAGATGAAGAATCTGACCATGAAAGCAGTGAGGCCCTGAGTGGACTGTTTCACGAAGAACAGACATTGTCACACTCCATTTATTCACACTTGAACAGACCAAGTCCAACCTCCAGAGATTCGAGCATCCCTGCTACAATAAATGGTTACCTAACAGGTGGTGTCTCCTGGAGGCAGCCACGTATGGTGTCCTTTAACGAACAAGGATCCGCGTCACTGTGCAACAGATATGGTCTAGAGACATGGCTCTTAGTTCTACAATTCTCCTTAAGCCAGGAAGGATTTGTCTGCAAATTTAAATCTGAAATTCTACAGTAAAAGGCTCTTGATAATGCTTCTTGAAATTACCCCTAAAATAAAACAAAAGGAGAGAAACACTGTATGTCCCTGGTACCTAAATTTTTGAAAAGTTGATTTCAGCTGAATTTCTCTGCAAACAAATTCACATTTTTTGAAAGATACTAAGCAGTCAAGCAGTTAAACAGTCAAGTTCTAAATCAATCTGAGGAAAAAAAAACATTTTTATAGACTTTACAGATCAAGAAAACATCTACTTTTTGCTTCCCTGGTGGCTCAGAAGGTAAAGAAACTGCCTGCAATGCGGACGACCTGGGTTCGATCCCTGGGTCAGGAAGATCCCCTGGAGAAGGGAATGGCAACCCATTCCAGTACTCTTGCCTGGAGAATCCCATGGATAGAGGAGCCTGGAGAGCTACAGTCCATGGGACTGCAAAGAGTCAGACATGATTGAGCAACTAACACACACTCTTTGCTAAGTTAAAGACAATAAAAACAAACAAAATAAAAGAACTCTGGAAGGCAGGGGTGAAAATAATCATCTTAGGAATACCTTACAATTCTTATGAGAAAAGTTAAACATCATGGAAGTATAGACCAGTACTTTCAATTTTAGAATGAGACACTTCTCTTTAACCGTTATATTTTCCTCTCAAGGGCACTGCAAGACAATGCCAATATGGAAAGTCGCTTTTCCTGTTTTCTTGCAACCCAACGCATCACAATCATATTCATGTAGAATTCCACTATTTGTAAAATACTTTCAATTAGTTGAGGAAGGAACCACATTTTGACTTATTAATGACAGCATTTGTAACCAAACACTAGGAGAGCATATGACTGGGAAAAACACAGTGAAATGTCAATTAAACAAAATATGTAAGACCGGACTCATAACAGACCCTCAGATCACACACACTCACACACACACAACACATACACACACATAAATAGGACTAGTAGCTTTCATTGTTATAAGCCCTTTACATGCTGTATATTAAAGTTAAATAACAGTTTAAAAATCAACGAGTTTTTCACATCAGGGAAAATATCCTCGTTAAAGAAGAAATATTTTCCTTAGCATCTGTTTGTCTTTACTTTTCCAAGAGGACAGATTTCTCCCAGGCTCCCTCCCTTCCGACTCCATCCTCCACCTCCTCCGTATCAGGACCATTGTAAACACCTCCCCCACCTCCTGCAATGTTCCTGCCACTCACTTCCCCTCCTCTTCTTCTCTACCTTATTCTCCTAAACTTTACTCTTTAACCCCCAGAAACATTTCCTTCCAGGGTGGTGGATTCAAAATTGAAGGGAGGTGAGCATCAGCTGGTGGGGGGGAAAAATATACAAGCAGTTCTAACTCAGCAGGATGCTGGTGTGGCTGTTTAGTCACTCACTCATGCCAGGCTCTTTGTGGCCTCATGGACTGTAGCCCACCAGGGTCTTCCATCCATGGGATATCCCAGGAAAAATATATTGGAGTGGGTTGCTATTTCCTTCTCCAGGGGAGATCTTCCTGACCCAGGGATTGAACCTGCGTCTCCTGCATTGGCAGGCAGATTTTCTTTTTTTTAAACCACTGGACCACCAGGGAAGTCTCATCCAGCAGGATAAGAAGTGCAGATATGCCCAAGAGATAAGACAAAGGACAGAGTTAACACCCCTGCCACAGTGAGTTAATGAACTTCTCTCAGAGGAGGAGACATCTGAGTTGTATATTGAAGGTTAAAGAAAACGCTGAACAGATGAGCAATAGACAAGGCATTCAAGACGGTGGGCTGAAGCGTCCCCCAAATCTCTCCACTAAGTAAGCAGGAATGGCTGTACCTCTAACTCTTCATTATCTGGAATATGTGTCTGATTCTTTATGTCTGTAATACCTGCAGTCTGGAATGTTTTACCTTACTTCAATTGTGTGTTTAAAGTTCACAATAAAACAAAACAAAACACTGGCTTTCTCTCAGTGCAGATTCTGTCTGGATCCCTGGCAGCAAGATCCCTCAATATAGTATAGGAGAAAACCAGGGGACCACAGTGTCCCCCTGCCCCACTGGAAATCTTGGAAAATTAGTGAGAAAGTATAGCAGAGATGGACAAAGTCATATGATGCTATAGCTCTCCTCTTAGCACTAAATCTAAACTTCCAAATCTAATCTTTTCTTTGCATCTTTTAGTCAAATACTCTTTCTTCTGCCCTTTAAAAATGGTTTCTCCTAAGATTCATCTTTGATGTAGGAGTTTACAGCCTTGTGTGAGGACCTCCCAAACTCCTGGCCGACATGAACAGATCACCACTAGTGGTTAACTCCTATCACGGTAGCTCCAATCTCAGTGGTCTGCTGGGCTGCGTTGGTCGCTTCAGTGGTGTTCGACTCTGTGTGACCCTGTGACTATAGCCCGCCAGGCTCCTCCTGCCATGCGCTTCCCCAGGCGAGGATGCTGGAGTGGGTTGCCATGCCCTCTTCCAGGGGATCTTTCTGACCCACAAGGACTGAACTCAGCTGGGTTCCTTATGATCTGAGCCACCAGGGAAGCCCTCCAAACTCAGCACCTTTCTTAGATTTCATTCTGAATTTCTGATGTGTTTCTTCCATTGTCACCTAAGAAATCTGAGCAGCCCCTCGGGTTCATAACAAGTTGGAGGATTCTGATGGTTTTGTTCTGTGTCTCCTGGGCTGGGCTACAGTCCTGGTCATTCAATCAAACACACATCTAGGTATACCTTGTAGGTGTGATTAGAAGACATACTCGGTTGACTTTAATAAGGGGGACTATTTCAGGCAATCTGGATGATTTAAAGGCTTCAAGGGCAGAACTAAGGCCCCTCTGGTTGGGGATACCTCCCACGTGGGCTGTAGCTCCAGCCATCCCTGGGGCCCTGGGCTGTCCAAACTCGGGGCTGCCCTGTGGATTTCGGACCTGCCCCACAACCACAGAAGCCCGGTAATAAATCTCTTAATGTCTATCTCTGACAGATTCTGCTCCTCTGGCTGAACCTGATTGGCAGAGCATCACAGATCCCAAGAGGTCTTCTCTCCTAACGCCCCATTTCTGTTAAAGGGGCTGCCACTTTCCCACGTTCGAACCTGGTTATCTTTGTGACTCTTCCACCTCATCTTCTCCACCCGTTCCTTCCTTCTTGCTTCCATCACTCTCCTTATGTTGAGATGCTTGTCATTTCAGCTGGGGTCTATACAACCACAGCAGATTAACTTGCATAAAGATGTTGGTTGTTGGTCTCTGGCTCCTGTGTGCCTGGCTGGTGTCCCTGCGTTTTATTTCCACCAACTCTGCCTCATCTGCTTCTCTCTGTTCCCCGACAGCAACCTTCTGCACCAACCAGGCTGCCTCTAGCCTGTTCCTGATGTATGAGCTGACGTTTTCTGCCTCCAAGCTGCACTTTATCCTACTTACTTGAGATGACCCCTGCCATTCCTTTAAGACCACCTCAAGCATATACACTTGCAATCCAGTCAGACCAGCCTAAGCTACAGTGACGCTGCTCTTTTCACGCCTGCATTGGTGGCGTCCCTAAAAGTTACTTGGTAATTGACTATAAACTGCTCTATGAAAACACTTAGATGAACGTGATAGACTTTAAATAAAATCCTCCACTTACATGTAATTTTTCTTCTGGATATGCTTTCATGCCTCTCCCCTTAGCATCCTCCTGGTCACAGAGTGCTTTATGAGACACAAGTTTCTCCCAAAAATATTTACTGAGTGAGCCGCTGACTGAATCTTGTAACTAAAGCTGGGAGCATTAACTGCGCATACACCTTCAGAGATTAGCCCAAAGCGGTTCCTAATCACTGGCCACTCAGATTAAAAAAATAAAATCCAGAACACACTGATTCTGCACTGTTAGTCTTACACCAAGTTTAAAGTGTGAAGGAAAAAAAATACACTTTTTGAAAAGAATCTAAAAAAAAAACAAACAATAGTGGATACACATGTAGCTGATTCACTTCACTATACAGCAGAAACAAACATCACGATATTAATCAACTATACTCAAATAATTTTTAAAATATACTTTTTAGTTCAGTAGAAAAATGATTTCTTACTGCCCATTAATAATAAGCACATATAAGAAGAGGCCATTTCACTCAGTTGGTTAAACATGAAGATGTTGTGAAACCAAACAGATGCTAAGATTCCTTTTGAGACAAATGACTTAAGCTAAACTGGGGATTAGGGAAGGGAAAGATAAAAATCATGACATATTACAACCATCCTAAGCATGTTTATACCTTCTTTCTGTGGATGAGCCCTGCTTCTGAAGTCGTGTGAAGTGTTAACTGGAACTAAAATCAGAAATTAGTTCTATACACGTGTTAATCAGAATATAAAATAAGCATACAAACAAAACACAAGTCTTATGGTGAAGACTTTGCTAATGTATGAAAGCCTCTACATGTCCCACAGATTCTGATTTAGAGGTTATTTAAAAAATTTTTTTAGAAAGAAGCAAGTAACAAAGTGTTATTTTATGGTTAGTCTTTGAAGAGCAGCACTGTTTATGACTATGTGCAACTACAACTACCCTTTTCTAGAAGATTCTCAGAATGGCTTTGACACAAGGTCTAGTGATGACAAACGACACTTCTAATTTCAGCCAGATCTTCTGTGGCAACAGCATATGGGTGAAGAAGAAAATGAATTAGGGGGAAAGATGACCAGATTACACTTCTGCACATGAACTATCTGAAAGCACAAAATAAGCCTATTTTAAAATTTTATTTAGACTCTTAAAATGTATGTTTTCTTTTAATCTAAAGATAGTTAAACCATACTTATCATTTGAGAATTTTGATTAATTTCTCTGAAATATGGCTGAGAAAGATCTTCAAAAATAGGTAGTCTTAGGAAACAATAACAACAAAAAACTATAAATGGTATTAAATAAGGCAGCTGAAATGAGTCATCATTAAGTTATTTACACAAAAAAGTTACATTTCTCTGGCCCTTGCCTGGCTATAACACATGAAAGGCAAAGTTTTTGGAACCTAACATGATTTACAATTTTAAAAAGTAACAAAAATAAACTTTTAAATTTCCAAAATACATGTCCATATAAATGTATTTGTATTTATTTGTATATAAAAGGATTACGTGATATGCAAAGCAGTTGATCCAATTTTAAATACAAATCAAATAGCTTTAAAGAAAAATATAATTTTGTGATAACACTACGAGGTAAGCTTGAGTTGAAGCACTGCTCAATTTCAAATCCAGTTTTAAAATCCTGTAAGCCTAGGTCTAAAGTTATCATATTTAGACATTACGATTTTTTTTTTTTTCATGTTGAGTCTATTTATTTATTTATTTATTTATTTATTTTTTTAATATTTTTATTAGTTGGAGGAGACATTACGATTTTATAAATACACCCAGAGCAGCAACATCCTTCTGTATGTACTTCATCCACTACATTACTTTTACATTTTTTTCTTTTTCATTCAATTATTAGTACTCTAATAATAAAGTATAATATACTTTTGCAAAAACTGCTTACACATTTTTTGAACATATCAGACAAACAGGAATTTGGCTTTTGGTTTTACTTTCACAAGACGTTATACATCAACTAACAAACTCCTCTAAGGGCTCAGTAAATCCATTTACAGAACAGACTTACCTTGTTTATCTTGAGAAAATGAAGAATCAGCATTAGGTTGTCCTCAGAGGAAAACTGAAGCCAAAGCAGCTTTGACCTGGCTTAAATAACTTGTGCTGCCTTGGGGAGGAATATCGGAGCTCTGAGAAACCTTTCCTTTCTCTCTCTCCCCCCACAACCCCCTCTCCCCCGCCCTCCTTCCTCACACTTACAACAGGATGATTAAATTGCTTCTGCCAGGAGTGTTTCTTCCAGAGGCTATTATATTATACGACCATGAAGTGACAAATCACTCGGTAAATTTGCTATGTATCATCTCATAATTTGAAAACTGCTAAATAGCACAATTTGAAAGCTGCTACATAGTCACAAATTTTTCAACAAACTACATAATGAAGACGTATTTAAATCAAATGAACTGAAAATCTGCTTCTTAATCTATGAAATGCCATGTAGCTTCTCTAGTATTTAATAGAAAGTCAAGAAGTAAAGCTCAGGGCTTAACACATGATTTCCAGGGTAAATCTGTTTAAAGGGCTTTTAGAGGGTCAAGAGGAAGGTCCCATATGGATCTCTTGCCCTGGTGCTTATAATACACATGTAATACACCCAGGCATCAAGAGCATCACCTTCCAGATGCACTCAGGGGCTTTCTCTGCACCCCACCCTGCCAGGAGACAGCTCTAGGGCAAAGGAGACGGTAAAGCATAGGAAAGGTAAACAGCCCAACTCTTGCTGAACATTTTTTACACACCAAGCTCACTGCTTCCCACACATTTCTGTTCACCCTCCTCCAATTTGCTGGCATTGCTGGGCTTGCTGTGTTTTACAAGAACGAGGACACAGGCCCAGACTTCAGGAGCAGTTAGTATTTACATGCAAAACTACCACCGGCCGCAACATCAAGCCCTTGAATGCCACTTCCAGCCAAGTCTGCTTCCTTCCAATCGAAGTGGCACTGTAAGCCCTTTCATCATGATGGGGAAAATGGCAGTGGCAGAACCATTTTACGAGGATCAGGTTTGGTTGTTTGTTTGTTTGTTTTTTGCTTTTTTGGATAAGAAACAGGCACTATTTGAAAGATAGGAACCTTTTTTTTTTTTTTAATAGCAGATCCTTTTCAGAGTCGGGGGTAAACTGTCACAAAGAACCAAGCAAAAATATCTTCAAATGCTGTTATTACAGTCACCCCAATGATATAATATTTTAACACTATTTGGTAGGCAATACATGTATTATTCTGGGTTATGGAGTTGACTATGTGTAGCTGCTTATTTTGTCTTGTTTTGACCATGACTGTGTCTCTTCCTATCGTCCCTTTTCACCTTAAAAATGAGCATGAAAGCCGTCAGGATGGCCGAGCAGAGAGAACAGCATCGAAACATGTATATTATCTAGGGTGAAACAGATCACCAGCCTAGGTTGGATGCATGAGACAAGTGCTTGGGCCTGGTGCACTGGGAAGACCCAGAGGGATCGGGTAGAGAGGGAGATGGGAGGGGGGATCGGGATGGGGAATACATGTAAATCCATGGCTGATTCATGTCAATGTATGACAAAACCCACTACAATATTGTAAATTAATTAGCCTCCAACTAACAAAAATAAATGAAATAAAAAAATGAGCATGAATAGGTGAGATATGGCAGGGTGATCCTACTCACTAGTAACACAGGACAGTCCTGGTTTGTGAACGCTGTTGTAATATGTTATTAATAATGTTTCCTTTTCACTCACCAAGACATTCCAGTCTGGGTGATCAATTATCTAGTCCACATACATATACCAATATGAAAAGGAGAACAGTAACAAGTTAAACTAAACTAAACTAAACTTGCCTCAAAACAATTCCAGGTGACATTGTGAAATTTCATTTAGACAGTTATTTAAATCCTAAGGCTTGAAAACACCAAAGAACAGAAGCCCATGCAACTCAACAGTCTAGCCTGGAGGCTCTGCGGGGCACGGCGCATGCGTTCCAGCGCTCCGGGAACCTGGGGTGCTTACCTGGGTCTTTTGCATGGGGAAACGTATGTTTGTGCTGACGGAACCACCTCTGTCGGCACAACTGAAGCAGTTAAACTTGAGGCCAGAATAACTGAAAAGGGACAAGGTTATAAGAGAACTTTCTAATGTAAAACAGCACATACATGGGCAGTCTTTCATGACCAGCAGGGAACCCCTCAAACTGCTACTTTGCTTCCTTTGGATGCTCTTCAGAGGGGTGGAAGGTGGCAGCCCACCCATGACCCTGGACATCCTGCCATGAGAACTGGGTCCCTCCGATCAACAGCAGCTTCCCTCAAAGGGTGAAGTCCTTCCACTTTGGACTACGTAACGCTGTCTGTTAAGAGCATCTCTTTAATACGATGCGTTCCATGTGCAGCCAAAATGAGGAGCATAGAGAAAAACCAACCAAAGGGATTTAGAGATGGGTGGGCACAGACCTCACTGACCATAGTGTGCATCACAGTAGCATGTGGAGCGGACCGATAGGGGTCCTCCTCTGTAACAGAATGTTCTGGACAATGACAGAAGGACGTGATCTCACCGGGCCTGTGGCTGGCACAGCAGCCCACCTCTGCCTGTGCGGGGGCTGCAGGAATCCACGGGCTGGGTGCACTTCCTACAACTCGAGGGGCAGACGCTGGGCAGAGGCCAAAGGAGCAGATGCTGTGGGGGCTCTGCCCAGTCCCCTGGGCAGTTCCTGTTCCCAGATGCAAGACTGCTTCTTCCTGCAGGACCCGTGACTCTATGGGGGCCCTGGCTGCTGCTGGCTGGGCCCACACAGTAAAGAGGCTTCAAGTTCCAGGAAGGTGAGGACCCTGGAAGCAGTGCCCAGTCGACAAGGAGTGGGGCTTGCTGGATAAACGCCAGCTTCCTCACCCTCAAGGAGACACCTCTACACCGTCTCCCACAGAACCCCAATGGGACAGGGCCCCAGTTGCTGAGGGCACTCACCCACTAAATAACACACTTTACACTGACTGCCTTTTCCTGTCTCACTGCCCTGGAATCACCTCTAAGTAAACTATCTGCACTCAGACTTTTGACTCAGGGTCTGCTTTCAGGTGAGTCCAATCCACACAGCTGCCAAAGAGAAGCTTATTTTATTTTTTAGGGCTGGAGAGATACATGGTTTTAGCAGATGTTTGGGGAATGTGGAAAAATTTTTTCTTTGTAAATTCATTAGTATTTTACAAAGATTAGAATAACATAAGTTTCACTTGACATAAACTATAATGACAGGCTTTCCATAGACAGCAAGTGACAAACACACGTACAGAAGTTTCCTTCAGCTCTTCATCCTTTATAGTGTGGACATTCATGCACGACCCTCTACCTCAACTACTTCTAGAGGTATAAACAAACCTCCAGCAGGGGCTTCCCTGGTGGCTCAGTGGTAAAGAATATGCCTGCAATGCAAGAGACGCAGGTACGACCCCTGGGACAGAAAGATCCCCTGGAGGAGGGCATGGCAATCCACTCCAGGATTCTTGCCTGGAAAGTCCCATGGACAGAGGAGCCTGGCAGTTTCAGTCCATCGGGTTGCACACAGTCAGACACGACTGATGCAACTTAGCACACACACACACAAACCTCCATCAACAGGGAAATATATGCCAATGGTCTGCTTCCTTGTCATAGTGTAGCAAGAAGTAGAAACTATGTCAGAAGGGAAACTAGAGTGAGAAAACATTGAAAGATATGCATAAACCACACAGAAAGCACAAAGGATGCCTCTGACCAGCTCAGGGCAGAAAAAGGGGGGCTCCAGGGGTATATGAATGGGGGCAGGAGTGGGGCTTGCCCTGTGAGCCAAGGAGGTGGGAATCCTGGAGGGGAGAAGGCAACACCTGCAGTAAAGACAGGTGTGCTCCCTGGAAGCCGATGGAGAGGCACAGGGGTCCCCACCACCAGCGCGTCTCACGAGACTCGGGGCCGTATGAGGAGCCTCCCCCACACCAACAAGTCCTAAATCAGGTAATCTTTACCATCAGCTACAGGAGGCCTGGTGCCGCCTGAGAAGAAACTTTCTAACTCCCCCAACCTCTCCTTAACCTGCTTGCTGATGCCCCCAAATGCCTCCTTTTAAGGAAACTACATTTATTACACAATTAGAAAAAGAACACAAACACCTGGTCAAAGAAATTTTAACTGTATCTCTCAGCATAAAAGCAAGTGACTGTATGCCTTCTAAATTTTCTGTGTATCTTAAATAGTGCTTAATGAATAACTTTTTAAAAAAGGGAGTCATTGCCAATGAAAAGACATATATATCCAAATCCTTTTGAAAAGAAGATAGTTAACAAGTCTTTATTTAAAATCCAAATACTTCTCTTTATCCTAACATTTTCTTGCATTTACTCTTGCCTTTCCCCCCTTGCTGGTCCCTTGCTCCAAAGGAACAGGTAAAGCTTTCAATCTGCTGATCAGATCATTCTACATCTCTGTGTAGAAACCTTCCTTGAAATCCTGCTGGTTTAAGACGAAACCGAGACCTTAAGCATGGTCCTGAGACCCCTTCCGACCTGCCCCCCACCTGCTCTCAGGGCGGCTCTCACGCCACTCTCTCCCCTCCTCCCCAGACCACAGGCTCCTGCCCTTTCACCTTCTCAAAATCTGTATCAGCTTTCCCAGCACCAGTCTTTACCCACAGTATTTCTTTTGCTGAAATCCCCTTCCTTTCCCCGCACCCATCTGCCCTGACTGCCTCGACTCGTCCTGCAGGACCTGGAGGAAACCTCACGGCCACCAGCCCAGGCTGGGCCCCTTTCAAGGCTTTCCCAGAGTCCTGCAAACCTTCAGAACACCCAATGTGCTGAGAAGACCACCTGTGTCTGCCTGTCCCACTGGAAGGTCCAGAGGGATCTGTCCCACTTAGGACACATCCCCTGAGCCCAGCACAATGCCTGGCACACAGCAGATGCTGTATAAATACATTCACAATAAATGAACAAACCAATGAGCCAAGGTCTTCCAGCCCCAATTTCCATATTCTTTGTGTCATCTCTCTCAGAACAGGAGCAATTGGACAACTGAACCCATGGGGGAAAAAATGACATGAATAAAAGTGAATGAAAAGTTGGTTAGAAACCAAATTTTGAAAACATAATTTTAGAAGGGCTCCTACTATTCATTTTTAACTTACCCAAACAAATGGAAGTTTTGAATGAGGCATTTTTATCAAACGCAGTTCTTTTGTTTGATATATGAATATATGAAAGAACTGAGGTTAAAATTAGTATGAGTTAAGTTTCGGACATATTTATACAGCTTGGTTTGTTAACAAGTCTGTATTTGGTGTCATTTTTTTCTCAGTATACATAATTAAGTGCTTTAGTGTCCGATTTTGCATTTGTAATTCTGTCTGCTCATTTTCTTGAAAAAAGCTTTCCTTAAACTTCAGACCCTACAAAATAGAAATCTGTCTGGGATGAGTACAATAATGTCCCCCACCCTCCAAAAGATGTCTGCACCCTAATCTCTAGAACGTATGCTATGTTCATGGTGAGTTGGAATCACGGTTGCAGATAGAATTGTTTGCTAATCAACTGACCTTAAAATAAGGAGATTATCCTGAATCATCAGGATGGAGGGCAGTATTATCCTAAGGGTCCTTACAAGAGGAAAAGAGACGCAGGTCTGAGTAAGAGTGACGTGATGGCTTTGAAGGAGGAAGAGGGCTGAAGGTGAAGGAGTGATAGCAGCCCCAGGAGACTGGGAGGCAAAGACGCGGATTCTCCCTGTAGCCCCAGGAAGAAACTCAGCCCAACCCACATCTTGACCCGCTTTGGACTTCTGACCTCCAAGATTGCAAGATAATACACTTCTGCTGTGTTTTAAGCAACTACATTTATAGTCACCTGTTACAGCAGCAAAAACAAATCAATACACTACTACTATAAGATTACTCAGAAAGTTATTACTCTGCAAAAGAGACGTCCATAAAGTTTACTTTCATTTAAACGATGATCTCATGATCCAAATCCTAAGAATAATTATAGAAGGTTTCCAAATAATTTTGAAAAAATTACCATTTATAAGGATTTCTCAGGCCAAGAAACATAATTTACTACAGATGCTGTAAGTTCACACCTATAGACAACAGAGTCATTGGCAATTAGAACACATTTAGTCAAATGTTTGTTAAGCCCCCCAAGGGGAACAATATACACATATAAAAACTGCCTTCCTCCTCTCTTTAGATATACACAGATGCACACACATTTTCCCCTTAAGACTCTACACAGACAGACCTACACTGAAATGCTAACACTACCACTAGATAACGTCTGGCAAGTTGTTAATCTGAAGTTTCCTTTTGTGTAAAGTGGAAATAGCTTAGTTTTCTGGAATAAATAGAAATGATGTGAAGCACCAAGGGCAGGCTCTGACACCTAAAAGACAAACAGCTGTTACATTAACAATAACTTGGTATTTATGGGTTTTTACTTGAAATAATATTGCACTGCAGACCCTTTGCATTTTCTCACAAATAAGGATTCGGGCTAGTAACATTTCCATATATGCCTGAAATGGAGAAGGAAATGGCAGCCCACTCCAGTATTTTTCCCTGAAAAATTCCATGGACAGAGGAGCCTGGAGCACTACAGTTCATGGGGGTGCAAAGAGTCAGACATGGCTGAGCACGCACACATATTCCTGAAAAATGGTTGCTAATAGGAAAGCCATTTTATAAGGAACATAGAGACACAGTGCTCTGATTAGAAGCCAGGTGATAAAATACAACACAAATTAACCTTAAAACAACACTTAACTTTACACAAAAGGGCTGTATCATTGGAATTTGAAGAGTCAGCCCGACGCTAACAGGTAAATTGTCCTCTTCTAGCCTCCCATTAAAGCAAGTATATATACCTGATAAAGTTCATACAACTTGTTAAAAATCCATGAACACAACTGCATATTACGTTTTGAACCTAGAGAATATAGAATTCTTCCAGAAAATTGGGCAAAACAAATTTTTTACGTTGGGTCATTGTCAAGATTTTTAACAGTAATTTTTCACACATGTACTTATGGAGAAAAGGTGACTTTATAAACACAATAACATATATTTGAAACCCAACCTTTGTAACTAATGTCTTCTGAGCATTATTTATTTCACATGACCCTTGAAGGAAAATTCTTGTCATTTAGGCAGGTAAACTTTGTTAGTTTACACATGATTTAGAAGAAATGCAAGTCCAAGTATAATAATTAATTAAATTCCCTGTCCTAGAAAGGTTTTGGTGACTCTATGACTCCATGGATGCTAAATGTTAATTTAATAAACTTTGTCATTTATGCTGGATTATGTTACTACTTGAAACACTCAGTATTAAGCAGGGCCACTGAAGATCTGAAGATGTGTCTAACTGGCCAGGAATTATTTGAAAAGGTCATTATTCAGAAAAATAAGGTGAATGGCTTTCTAATGATATGACTGAAACTAGAGGTGAGGCTCAAAGACAGATGGCTGGTGGGGATTCTGACTTGGCTGGCTTCTTACATGCCTTAACTGACATACTGGCCTGAGGATGTCTCATCAGAGCTGACGGTAATGCTGGGGCTGGGCTACGCACCCTGCAGGCGGTCAGTGTGGTATCTGAAGACCATCTAGGCACGGAACCATCATACAGGCAGTTACGTACCGGAAGCATGGTGGAGCATGATGAATGAGAAGGTAGGCCTCCACACTCACCTTTCCCCCTGTGTCTCCTCCCACAAGGCAAAGGGTGTCTCTCTTGTCTGGTCAGCTGCCTCTCCCTCTTGCCTTCTCAAGGACCGAGCTCTAGGAAGTAATTCTCTCTTCATTTTTAATCTTAAATTTTTCCTTTCATTAGAATATACGATTTTCAAAACCCATACTTTTCACTGACAAACTTAACAGGCCCCTCTTCTGTGTTCATAACTTAAGAAATTACATTTAAACAATGTTTCCTGTATCTGTCCCCATATAAACTCTAGGTATGTTTGGTATCTTGCAAACAAGAATTTCTCCGCAATTTATCAAAGCAGCCTTGGCTTATCAGAAATTGTGGAATCTCAGTAGCCCCTTCTAAGTATTTCTTCCAGTTCTCATGCAAATATGCAGCATTACTTTGCATTAAGAACACTCACTGGAATGTTTCTGAGACAAGCATCATCACCCTAGAATCTTAAAGATCTCTCTAGCACTTCCCTCCACCTCCCCTATTAGACACCGTCTTTAATTATACTTTGTTGAACTATATTTTCTGAAGGCTGTTTCTTATCACCAGTATTAGCACTATTTTTTCCTAACCCTAACTTCATTCAGTTCTATGAAAAGCAGAAGAGAAGACTACATTCCTGTCGTTACACAAATTCAGCTCTTGCTTTGCTACATAACTCTGTGGTACAGCCAAGAGGTGTGACTCCTCTGCAAATGAATCTCCCTCACAGGGAGCAGCTGCATTTTGGGGGGTCAGCGAATGACACGTGACTGGTAGGGCTACACAAAAGCGAACCACGAAGTGATATAAACCATTGATGCTTTGCTTTCTTCTTTTCTCAATCTCTGTAAATAATCTGACTCAATGTATTTTTGCACTTAGGAAAAAAAGAAAAACCTTGAGTGGAATGACTGTCAATCACCAATATCAGAATGCGGAATTATAACTAAGATGGTTGTTAGCATATTTAGTTTCAAGTTTATAGAAATGCTAAGTGTTTGATAGTACATATCTGTAAAACTCAAGTAAAGGAGGTTTGCATCAAAGTTTTTGAGACTTCTTGAGAACCGGGAGAGCAAAGAGAAGTCTTTTCTTGGGAAGATCCCTGGTAAAGATCCTTCATTCTTCAAGCTACAGGGTATCCTTCACTCAGAGTGAATCAGAGTTAGCTCAGACAGTCAGATTTTGGTGTTGGATAAGACCCCAGCTTGTCAGCTCTGCTGTCCAGTTAACTGTCCTTTACTCCATGGTCATGGACTGCACTGAAAACCCTGCTCTTTAAGCCCCCAAATGTGGACCGTTGGCCTTCAGGTTCTGGCTAATGATCCTGGAGGAGGGATGGAAGCAGTGTTTTTCGATGATATTTGAGGATAACGAAGAAGCATGGAACTTAGAGGAGAATGCTATTCTACATTTGCTAGAAGCTTTGGGGAAATTTTATAGTAAAATTAACATAAGTATATAGTCAGGGAAAGGCTAAAGTCTCATGAATTTTTAAGCTAAAACTCAAGACTTCAAATAATCTTCCTTCTTTGCTGCTGCTTCAGGTTCTGGCCTCCATCCCGTTGAAGATGGGCTTTCTTTTGCCACTAGATGCATTCCAAGGGAAGAGTTAGAGAAACATGAACCATTTCTTTATCTGTTCCAGAAAGCAAGTGACAGAATTTCAAGGCTTCTTTGAGATCAGAGGTTTGGAGTTAAAATGGCTCTCATTTCATACATTCCACTGATAGGAAATGATTATGTTCTGAAAATAGCAATAATGTCTAGAATCAGCATAAAATGACATATCTACGATATCAAGTCAACTCACAGGATGAAGAATGTCAACCCATCTCTGGAGTATTCCACGACAGCTTAATACATTGGGCTGTAACCACCTTCTAGAGTCTGTGGAAGAACTAGGTCAGTGATGATATCCAACCTCCTTTATGTATGTTGAGACCAAGAACCATTTGTATATACAAACCTAACTTTCTGGACATCAACCAGGTCTTATTATGTACATGATAAAAATGTCAAACATGTGTTTTAAAACTAAAAATAGAATTGTCATAAAATCCAGGAATCCCACGCTTGGGTATATATATCCAGACAAAACAGTAATTCAAAAGGATACATGTACCTCAGTGTTTACTGCAGCACTATTTACAACCTAAGACATGGAAATAACTTAAATGTTCATTAACAGATGAATAGAGAAAGAAGTCATGGTATATAGACACAATGAAATACTCCCATTGGCAGCACCACTGATGGACCTAGAGGTCATCAACTAAGTTAAGTAAGTCAGAAAGAGGAAGACACTTTCCATGTGATATCACTAACACGTGGAACCTAAAATATGAGACAAATAAACTTGTCTATGAAACAGAAACAGACTTACAGATATAGAGAACAGACATGGGATTGCCAAGGGGGAGAGAGTAGGGGAGGAATGGATTGGAAGTCTGGGGATTAGCAGATGCAAACTATTGTATATGGGATGGCCAAACAACAACACATATAGTGCAGCAAAGGGAAATATCCTGGGATAAACCATAATGGAAAAGAATGTAAAAAAAGAATGCATTTATGTATAACTGAATCACTTTGCTGTACAATAGAATCTAATCCAACACTGTAAACCAACTACACTTCAATGAAAAAGTGTGTTTTATCGGCAAACATGAGATTACACTCATGACCAATTTTTTGAAAGGGCAGGAAAAATGGATATAAATAGTGGGTACAGAACTGGAGATATAAGAAAATGATAAACAGCCCCCAAATTCATCTAAACATAGCATTAAGCTACTGGGAAAACATAGATGGTAGACGTAAATATTCAGTATAATGTCATGCAATCTGAGAAGCGGGAGCATCCAGTGTCTTTCGTCAAGGCGTCCTCTAACCAAGAACGTCACTGCAGCACAGTTTATCAGTGTGAAAAATGAACTGCTTATGGTAACAGTGGCTTCATGCATCTTTACTCACACAAAAGAAGAGAAACAGAATTAGGTTTTTGCATTTAAAGGAAAGAGAAATATCCAAAAGACAATAATTTTAAGAAACAAAAAACCTTTTCAAGCCCAAATAAATTACAAAGGCATTGCTCTGCATGTTATTTTTGCTTTATGTTCTTTGAGTGTGAATACATATATTCTCTTGTTTTGAGGCATCAAAGCCTAGTTATAGCAATAATATCTACATCAAGTGAAATCCTCTATAATAAACCCATGTTCAAAAAAGGACATGTAAACTGTAATCCTTAAAGGAATTATTTGTAAGTACTGAATTGTGTAAACTTTATAGAGAGCACAAAATCCTGCACAGATTGACTAGAAAATAATCCTATTCTTCTTTACCCTTGTATTTTCATTGCGTCAGAATTATAAAGTGACACATAATATCATTTAAAAATTTAAAAGAAAACCCTAGTTGTACAACGTGAAGGTATTCCTTCTCATCACACTGATGATGAGACTTAGGACTTGCTGGAGATATCTTGGAGGCATAGTCACAATACATAATAGTTTTTTCCTCCTATTTGGTTATGTAAATATATGAACTTTCCTTTGATGTTCAATATTTGAACACACCATTGAGCACCAAAAAAAAAGAATTTTCAGTAAAAAAGAGTAAAAGCTGGGTTCTCTGCAGAAAGTAGCTGCGACAAAGACCTCGGTGGTATCTGGACTTACTTCTGGGCCTTGACTGTGTGACAAACTCCGAAAAAGGTCTGAAGAACATTACAGGTTGCCGAGTAAGCTGAGATTTCACTACAAGTGTTCATAAACAGAGGTGTGCAAACTAAGCCCATCCAGCACACTCTTTATTCTGGTCTGCAAAAGAACACTAGGGAAATTACAAATAAATCTCCTACAGTTAAAACACTCAATAGCAACTTTCACTCTTAAGGACACACACAGAGCGCATAAGGATCAAGTGTAATAGCATCCAGTGAGCGCTCACACAAGTTTCCTTTCTGGTGAAAGCATAGGAAGTGCTTTGTGGTCCTTGCAATTATAACCACGGTGAGCACTTAAGAGCTGGATTCAAGCTCAGATGAACTTCAAAAATACATTTAACAAAACAGAACTGAACCTTGAGAGCCGGCACCAGAACTTTCCTGTATGAGAAAGTCCCTACCGAGAGGGAGAACGGTCTCATGGCCACGAGGGCAGGCTGCAGCTGAGGAGTCGGGGTTCACACCTGAGCCAGGCCGTCACCATCCCCTCTCTGTCCTGCAGTGTTTGCACTGACGAACAGGAAAGATGCCAAGAGGGCCCCCCTCACAGGCCTGCTTTAAATATTAAATAAATAGATGTTGATGAAGCAACTCAGAGAAGGGATGTAGAAATGCACGTCCTTGCTGTTAAGCAATATGACAGATTCCCAGAAAAACAATGGAGGAGCAGAGGAGAGAGAGAGAAGACCAAAGAGGGGAAAGTGGCAAAATCCTGCGTGTCTAGTGATCTGACCACTTCCCACCATCTCCTTTCCTCCAGCCCCGCTCCCTGTGACATCTTCACCAAACGATGCTAAACTCAGGCATGCTGGCACGTGCCAGTTTTGTTTTAAAAAGCAAAGAAATGGGATTAACATAGACACACAGTCACACATAAGCTAGATAACCAACAAGGACCTAGTGTAGAACACAGGGAACTATACTCAACATTTTGTAATAACCTGTAATGGGAAAGAATCTGAAAAATAATATACACACATATATGTGTGTGTGTGTGTATGTATTCAGGTATATGGAAGATATATGTTTATAAATGTATATATATGTATTTATTTGAATCATTGTGCTATACACCTGAAACTAATACAACATTCTAAATCAACTATACTTCAATAAAAACTAACATTAAAAAAAGGCAAAGAAATGGCTCAACTTCACACATTGGTATATGTAAAATGGGGTAGAGGAATCTAAGAGTCGGAAGAGGCCAAGAAAACTTAAAACTGAGGAATGAACAGAAACCAATTTTTATTCCAGGCTTTGGAGCTGAGATAAACACACTGGCTGTGTTCGATTCTTACATAAGAAATACCAAGAGGGAAGGGACATATGTATACCCATGACTTATTGATGTTGATGTTTGACAGGAAACAACACAATTCTGTAAAGCAATTATCCTTCTGTTAAAAAACAAATTTAAAAAATAAATTAATTAAATAAATTTAAAACATAAATTAATTAAAAAAGAGATACAAAAAAAAAGAGAGAGAGAGAAATCACCAGTATTTTCAGCCTTTGCTTAAAAAAAAAAAGTCTCAAATGCTTCAAATGCTTTAACTCATTATAACGGAAGACATTTGAAGTCACTCGTGTGGGAGCTAGCCTGCTGTCCGCCCCCTTCCACTGCAGTAAACTGATGCTAACGACTTGTTCAGCCAGCACAGCGTTTCCCAGGGCCTGTCCCCTAGCAGCTGGACATGGCCATGTGGCTCAAGGCATATGGGCCTCTGGGGTGGGGCTTTTAAGAAGCAGATATACTTTCTCCACCTGCTCTCATCCTTCTGCCATGTGGATTCAGAGGACAACAGCATGAGATGTTAGGACCTCGGTACCTAAGCCAGTGTGGAAGCATGCGCTGTCAGCTACGAGCACCTGCCCATGCTACTGAATGAAGAGGGAACATCACTTCATTCAGTTTGAGAATTTGCACATTTTAGGGTCAATTCTTACAGCAAGTAGAATTACTTTAACATATCCAGCGCAGCACGGGGGCTAAGAATAAGCATGTTAGCAGCCTGAATGGACCAGTTACTGGCTATGTGTTGCTGAGCAAATTACATTTCACCTTCCTGAGCTTGGGATTCCTTATCCAGAAAAGGATAATAAGAATGGTAAACCGAGGAAGTAAAAGCGCTAGTCTCTCAGGTGTGTGCGACTGTTTGTGATTCCGTGGACGTAGCCCTGCAAGCTCCTCCGTCTATGGATTCTCTAGGCAAGAATACTGAAGTGGGTCGCCATTCCCTTCTCCAGGGGATCTGCCCAACCCAGGGATCGAACCTCCGTCTCCTGCATTGCAGGAAGGCTCTTTACCACCTGAGCCACGAGGGAGGCCCCTGATAAGAATGGTACCTGGTTGAAATGCCTGAATGAAAATACCCTGGTTGAAATGCCTGAATGTGCCAATCTGGCTCATCATATAAAGACTCGATAAACTCAACCTTTATTATTAACTATAATGAGATTATTCTTGTGGATAAATGCATCAGTTGAGTAAACAACAAAAGCTTCCAGCTTTCCTGTAAATATACAGAGGCGTTCCTCAAGGTCCAAATCACTTGCTTCTACATCTCCCATCTTCCCCCAATACAACCATCTTGTTCTTGACTCACCCTGTCAGGGCACCTAGTAGATGATGATCTGATAACTTATGGGCATAGCCCTCCCTCACAGCAGCTGCTGGAGCCTGACCGCACACGGCTCAGGGGACAGGGACCCCAGGGCCCCGCTCACGTGGAGGCACATGACGGTCTGGGCTCCTTTTCCCCTTGACTTCCCTTCGCCAGCTCCGGACACTCCAAGGAAGTCTTTTCTTCTTCACGTACTGCACCCCCTCGCCACCCACCAGGGCTCAGAAACAGTGACATGGTCCAGACAAAAACCAGCACCAATCTGAACATGACTCACTGTTCTGAGACAACATTATGTAACTTGCGATATGATCTCTTCTACACATACTCCCTTCCCCACAGAAAAATCTAGTAGCATTTGCTCAGCCCACAGATGTCCAGCAAGCTCATTTGTTGGTGAAATGAACAAGAAACACAGGATGGTACTGGGCCTCACTGTGTCTGAAGACAGGAAGCTGTCAGGACTGGGGGCCTGGAGCCACGCTGCGGGCTAACACTGCCCTGCATGGAGCACAGACTTCTGTCTGACTGCTGGGTTCTAGACCGGCTCTGCCCTTACTGGTGTGGGCTCCTGCATTTCCCTTTCCTAATGAGCAAAAAGACACCAACTAGTAACAAAGTGGTTCATATTGTTGAAGAAGAAAAACAGTGACTTGACTTTAGTCTCAGTGGTAAACTCATCCAGATATACATTTTATAGTTCTCTCCCAATAAAGGGGCTCAGATGGTAAATAATCTGTCTGCAATGCAGAAGACCTGGTTTGATCCCTGGGTCAGGAAGACCCACTGGAGGAGGGAATGGAAACCCTCTCCAGTGTTCTTGCCTGGAGAATTCCATGGACAGAGGAGTCTGGGGGCTACAGTCCATGAGGCCACAAAGAGTCAAACACGACTGAGCGACTAACATTTTCAGCTTCCCTATAAAGGAAAAGGAAATCAGAATGAAATATTTTTCTAGTTACATAAACTTCTAGAGAACCAACAAAATACCAACTGTTGACACTGGGTATTCTGGAGATTTGTAGATGAATACACACTTAATTGGGCTTCCCTGGTGGTTCAGATGGTAAAGAATCTGCCTGCGATGCAGGAGACCTGGGCTCGATCCTTGGATTGGGAAGATCCCCTAGAGGAGGGCATGGCTACCCACTCCATAATTCTTGCCTGGAGAATTCCATGGACAGAGGAGCCTGGTGGGCTATAGTCCATGGGATCACAAAGAGTTGGACAGGACTGAGTGACTAACAGTATGCTAGACACCTTTAATTAACCACTTCAAAATGCCCAGGCCACGCAGTATCGTGGTTAAGGACTCTCTTAGTTCATTCAGGATGCTACAACAAAAATACCATGAACTAAGTTCTTATAAAACAACAGATGTTTACTTCTCACAATTCTGGAAGCTGGGGATTCCAAGATCCAGGTGGTGGCAGACTGGGTCTCTGATGAGAGCCCACTTCCTTGAAGACAGCTGTCTTCTCACAGGAAAAGGGCCCTTTAAAAGTCTCTGGGGTTGCCGTTATAAGGGCACTCATCTCAGTCACGAGGCCTCCACCCTTGTAAGCTAATCTTCTTCCCAAAGCCCCACCTCCTGAGACCCTCACCTTGGTCATCAGGTTTCAACTTATGTGTTTTGGGGGACAGACATATTCAGTCCATAGCAAGGACTGAGGCTCTGGAAACAGACTAGACCCAAATCCTTTCGGTTACTTGCCAGTTGGGTGACTTTGGACAAGTGACTTCATTTCTCTCAGCCTTCATTTTTCCCTTGAAAATTCAAAAATAATCACCTTCTTATGTCATAGCAATCTCCCAAGATGCTGAGAGAGAGGAATGTGACCATGTACACCAAGGGCTTTATGCAAGAACAGTCACAGGATGCAGCCTGAGCAAGTATTACACTTGTATTAGCTATTGATGACCTTGTGATAAGTATCTGTGGAGTGGATAACTGTCTGTCATCACACAGTACCACCAGTGCTCCGCCTCTTTGCACCCCGTGGACTGTAGCGCACCAGGCTCCTCTGTCCATGGAATTCTCCAGGAAAGAATGCTGGAGTGGGTAGCTATTCTCTTCTCCAGGGGATCTTCCCAACCCAGGTCTCCAAGCTGGGTCTCCTGCACTGCATGTGGATTCTTCACCATGTAAGCAACCACCAGGGATAAGGGGCAGTAAAAACAGTCACCACTAAACTTCACTGGGGAGCATCTGCTGGTTTCAAGCACTTCTGACATAAAGATGGGGAAAAATTAAAGCTTAAAACAAAAATGATGGTTTCTTCTTATCCTGGGGAGGTGAGCAGAACATTAACTAAAAATGAACATCAATGCTTAGGATGATAAGCTACTAAAACAGACTTTTTTTTTTTTTTTTACAGATTAATATGCATGTGCAGTTCAAAATATTCATGCTCCTTTTGGTTGTATTCAACTGTCACAATTGTATTCTGGGTTGAAAGAAGGGAAATTATATTAAGAATGTATTAAAACTTATGGAAAGCTTGAGGCATGAAGAGCATGTATTAATATCCCATTTCAATTTAAAATTCATTTTCTTTGGGAACCTCCTTCAGTTAATGCATTTCTGATCTTTCCTCATATGATCCAGGCTCTGATTTTAAAATCTTTCAGGCATTTTGAACTCATTCAATGATAGACATGAAAGACTTTATAAAACTATAAAGTTTCATAAAAAGGTGTGTGTGTTCTTAGTCTCATATAAAAAGGGAGGGCAGTTCTTTGCCTGTTGATGTTCTACTTGATCAAAGAGCTTGTAAACAAATGAAGGGCAAGGGGAATGCTTTCCCTTTCTGGTGGGCCAGGAAGAATACCCAGTGCAGAGTTCCAAAGGGCAGAGGCTCTTCTGAAATGCTTAGCTAAAGGGTATGTGATGAGCGATAACTCTAAAAATATAAAAGCAGAACAAAAGAGTAAGAGAACTGGCATTACTCTGAATAGTGTTACAAAGCCATTTACAGAGTGAAAAGATGTGCACCCAATTGTCAGACCATGTTATCTGGGCCAGAGAATCTAGGACGTGCAGAATATGAATTAAAAAGCCCAGGGAGGGGTCTGGCAAAGCAGAGCGAGCTGGCAGACTCCCGTTATCACTGAGTTATTACCACTCGAATGCGGGCAGACTCACCAAGGAACCTGGGATTCAGGCCACATACACCTTGAAATGAAAATTAATACAGTGCTTGCAATTGTACTTAGACTAGATTCAAGCAACTCTGGAAATAAAGAATGCTCTATCACCCTGGTCAACACATTTAATGCAACATTAACATATATTTGAATTCAGCCTTTATTCTTTCATGTTTCTGTCTGTAAAATTTAGATTAAATATCAAAATCATTCTTATAATCTATACAAGTGGATCAGTTTTCCTCACAAAACATAATACTGTTGAGTGTTTACTTTGAAAGAAACAATAAGGAATCATCCATGAGAAGACAGAATTGAAAGTAAATTTCTACTTTGAAGGTAAAATTTCCCTTCTCTGATCTTGCTGTAAGTCTCCAATATACATGCTAATTGGTATTTTTAGGTCAATGATTTGCTGAATATCTAAGAATCTCCATGAAATTTTATGTAACTCCCTTAAAATAATTTTTACTCTTTTTCTATCTCTCCTTCTTCCCTTCCTTTCCTTTTTTTTTTCATTTTAAAAACAACTGAGTAATTGTTTAGGTGAATTTCCTGAGGTAGATGTTGTAAGTAAGACTGGCATTTATAGCAGCAGGTTAGACCACCTAAAGTCAATTAACTGTCTCTTGGATGTATTTTCCTGTGGGCTTCAAATCAATAGGTTCTCCTCTCAAGAACTCTCCCTCATTAGCAGCTTTGCATCTATTTCCAGTTTCCAGAATATAAGGAGACAGATCAAGGACTCTGTCTTACCCTTTCAATTTCAGAGTGCTAAAAGTATTAAATTAACATCTTCATCAATTTGCTTTTATTTCCCAATTGATATACCTTTACTTCATTAGATAATAGCAAAATGTTTCAATGAAGGTATAGGCTTAGTTATAAAAGCAAATTTACTTAGTTATTATGTATAATTTATAACCTTTTCCATTTGAAACTTTCCTAAGTATAATAGATATTTAACTTTACTATTTGATAAATCGTCAGAGGTTTTAGAGTTTCAAATTAAGAGTGGAAGGAATGTGCTATTTTCACTTTCAAAAACATTCCAAGAAATTGAGTTTGAATCTGGAATATTAACTGTTATTTCTCCTGCAGTCCTAGAAAAAGTCTGTTAAGTCTCACTATAAGTATGACTAATCATTGTGTGTACACATTCTTTATTCATAAGAAAAGAATCCTTACAATGTAAATGATTTTATAATAAGTATCACAATGTACTGGCCCCAAATCAGAAGTTTTATTTTTCATGTAGGAATTCACTAGCTGACTTGCAAAGAAGTTATAGTAGGGCCATTATATATAAAAGGATCTTCTGTTTCCATTGCCAAAAAAGATTTCTTTAAAAAATGGATATTTTTGCATTTCTTACCAAGTGTTTTCACAAGATTAATAGGCAAACCTTTATTAAATGGAGTGATATACACAGGAGGGTGTTGAAAACTAGCATCATAAGTCACCAATGCCTATTTTTGTCTCTCAGTAATTTCCCAATAAAATGCTACTTTATTTGACTTTTATTGTAAAGGTAAGGAAGTTACCATCACAACAATTCATTTACTGTCTCAAAACTTTCGAAAGATAATTATCTAAAATTATTTGTAGAAGGGTTAAAACTTGAAAGCAGAAAGGTGGAATTGCCCAGTAAAACGTATCCAGATCAATCCCTAGGTGCTTCTGAAGTGATGTATAAGCCAAGAAAAGAAATAAGGGGAAATGTAGGGAGAAGAAGAAAAGAAAATTTACCTCTACTTATTAAAAAAGATGAGTAGATTTCCTAAGAATAACAAAACCCAACATAGAAGAAAAATTACCTTTGAAAATTATCCACTAAATATAGCATGTCTCAATATTAAAGGATCAGTGAGTCACCATCTGAGCTCTTCTCAATATGTCAGCATAACATGAATCCAAGATCCTCCTGATGTGAAGACACTCGGTTGTGTGAGAGCAAAACACACCTGCTGCAGGATAACCGTCCTGGGGAAACACACCTGCTGCAGGATAACTGTCCTGGGGAAACACGCCTGCTGCAGGATAACCGTCCTGGGGAAACACATCTGCTGCAGAATAACTGTCCTGGGGAAACACGCCTGCTGCAAGATAAGCGTCCTTGGGGAAATACACCTGCTGCAGGACAACTGTCCCTGGGGAAACACGCCTGCTGCAGGATAACCGTCCCTGGGGAAACACATCTGCTGCAGGATAACCGTCCTGGGGAAACACATCTGCTGCAGGATAACCGTCCTGGGGAAACACATCTGCTGCAGGATAACCGTCCCTGGGGAAACACATCTGCTGCAGGATAACCGTCCTGGGGAAACACATCTGCTGCAGGATAACCGTCCCTGGGGAAACACATCTGCTGCAGGATAACCGTCCCTGGGGAAACACATCTGCTGCAGGATAAGCGTCCTGGGGAAACACCCCTGCTGCAGGATAACCGTCCTGGGGAAACACATCTACTGCAGGATAACCATCCCTGGGGAAACACATCTGCTGCAGGATAACCGTCCTAGGGAAACACATCGGCTTCAGGATAACTGTCCTGGGGAAACACGCCTGCTGCAGGATAACCGTCCTGGGGAAACACATCTGCTGCAGGATAACTGTCCTGGGGAAACACGCCTGCTGCAGGATAAGCGTCCTTGGGGAAATACACCTGCTGCAGGACAACTGTCCCTGGGGAAACACGCCTGCTGCAGGATAACCGTCCCTGGGGAAACACATCTGCTGCAGGATAACCGTCCCTGGGGAAACACATCTGCTGCAGGATAACCGTCCTGGGGAAACACATCTGCTGCAGGATAACCGTCCCTGGGGAAACACATCTGCTGCAGGATAACCGTCCCTGGGGAAACACATCTGCTGCAGGATAAGCGTCCTGGGGAAACACCCCTGCTGCAGGATAACCGTCCTGGGGAAACACATCTACTGCAGGATAACCATCCCTGGGGAAACACATCTGCTGCAGGATAACCGTCCTAGGGAAACACATCGGCTTCAGGATAACTGTCCTGGGGAAACACGCCTGCTGCAGGATAACCGTCCTGGGGAAACACATCTGCTGCAGGATAACTGTCCTGGGGAAACACGCCTGCTGCAGGATAAGCGTCCTTGGGGAAATACACCTGCTGCAGGACAACTGTCCCTGGGGAAACACGCCTGCTGCAGGATAACCGTCCCTGGGGAAACACATCTGCTGCAGGATAACCGTCCTGGGGAAACATGCCTGCTGCAGGATAACTGTCCCTGTGGAAACACGCCTGCTGCAGGATAACCGTCCTGGGGAAACACGCCTGCTGCAGGATAACCGTCCCTGTGGAAACTCATCTGTTGCAGGATAACAGTCCTGGGGCAATATATCTGCTGCAGGATAACCATCCTGGGGAACCACACCTGCTGCATGATAACCGTCCCTGGGGAAACACATCTGCTGCAGGATAACCGTCCTGGGGAAACTCATCTGCTGCAGGATAACCTTCCTGGGGAAACTCATCTGCTGCAGGATAACCGTCGCTGGGGAAACACATCTGCTGCAGGATAACCGTCCTGGGGAAACACACCTGCTGCAGGATAACTGTCCCTGTGGAAACACGCCTGCTGCAGGATAACCGTCCTGGGGAAACATGCCTGCTGCAGGATAACTGTCCCTGTGGAAACACGCCTGCTGCAGGATAACCGTCCTGGGGAAACACGCCTGCTGCAGGATAACCGTCCCTGTGGAAACTCATCTGTTGCAGGATAACAGTCCTGGGGCAATATATCTGCTGCAGGATAACCATCCTGGGGAACCACACCTGCTGCATGATAACCGTCCCTGGGGAAACACATCTGCTGCAGGATAACCGTCCTGGGGAAACTCATCTGCTGCAGGATAACCTTCCTGGGGAAACTCATCTGCTGCAGGATAACCGTCCTGGGGAAATACGCCTGCTGCAGGATAACCGTCCTGGGGAAACACGCCTGCTGCAGGATAACCGTCCCTGTGGAAACACATCTGCTGCAGGATAACAGTCCTGGGGCAATACATCTGCTGCAGGATAACCATCCTGGGGCACCACACCTGCTGCAGGATAACCGTCCTGGGGAAACTCATCTGCTGCAGGATAACCGTCCTGGGGAAACACATCTGCTGCAGGATAACCGTCCCTGGGGAAACACATCTGCTGCAGGATAACCGTCCCTGGGGAAACACATCTGCTGCAGGATAACCGTCCTGGGGAAACACGCCTGCTGCAGGATAACTGTCCCTGGGGAAACACGCCTGCTGCAGGATAACCGTCCCTGGGGAAACACATCTGCTGCAGGATAATCGTCCCTGGGGAAACACATCTGCTGCAGGATAACCGTCCCTGGGGAAACACGCCTGCTGCAGGATAACGGTCCTGGGGAAACACATCTGCTGCAGGATAACCGTCCCTGGGGAAACACATCTGCTGCAGGATAACCGTCCTGGGGAAATACATCTGCTGCAGGATAACCGTCCTGGGGAAACACGCCTGCTGCAGGATAACCGTCCTGGGGAAACACATCTGCTGCAGGATAACGGTCCTGGGGAAACACATCTGCTGCAGGATAACCGTCCTGGGGAAACACACCTGCTGCAGGATAACCGTCCCTGGGGAAACACATCTGCTGCAGGATAACCGTCCTGGGGAAACACATCTGCTGCAGGATAACTGTCCTGGGGAAACACATCTGCTGCAGGATAACCGTCCTTGGGAAAATACACCTGCTGCAGGATAACCGTCCTTGGGGGAACACGCCTGCTGCAGGATAACCGTCCTGGGGAAACACACCTGCTGCAGGATAACTGTCCCTGGGGAAACACGCCTGCTGCAGGATAACCGTCCTGGGGAAACACATCTGCTGCAGGATAACTGTCCCTGGGGAAACACATCTGCTGCAGGTTAACCGTCCTAGGGGAAAGATGCCTGCTGTTTGATAACTGTCCTTGAGTAACTTCTAAGTTCATCTTGTGAGTGGGACTTCCACAGACACTTAAATACTTAAACCACACCACTGGAGAACCAGAAAAATCTTACAGGAATTCAGAGACCACTTTAGCCCCGACAGGAGGTTGGGATTTCAGTAGGGCCTGGATGCAGAGAAAGATTTTGACAGGCTAAAAAAATGGTGCAAATGAACTTCCTTACAAAACAGAAGCAGTCACAGACACAGAAAACAAATGTAGTTACCCAGGAGATAAAGGGATGGGGGATAAACCGGGAGACTGGGGTTGACATATATACGTTAATATATAAAAAACAGATAACAGATACCTGCTGTATAACATAAGGAAGTCTACCCAACACTTTGTAATGACCTACATAGGAAAAGGATTTAGAAAGAATGAATATATGTGTATGTTTAACTGACTCCTTTTGCTGTTCCACAGGAACTAAGACAAGAGTGTAAATCAATTATATACCAATGAAAATTAATTTTAAAAAAAGAACTTTGCAACACCTGTAAAGATACAAAGAAGGAAGCTTTAAGGTATGTTTTGTGAACTGAAGGGAGGTAAGTCTGGCTGGGGCACTGTCAGTAAGGAAGTGACGTGTAAGAGAAACCTTTAGTCATGTCAAATAAAAATAAATAAATAATCTTCATAAAAATTTTTCTATTATACACATCTCCTCAGTTTATATTGCAGAATACCTGTGACCTCTACTGTAAGTTAAATTTTCTCCCAATCAAATTCATGCCCGTTGACTTTCTGGGACCTTAGTAAGAACAGTCTGGGGAAACTGAGTAGGCAGAATTCAGACCGGAGTGTGAGGAGGACTCAGTGACTTGTGAAGAAAGGGAATCCAGAAAACCCTTTCTGAACTTTCATTCATTCCGAACAGTCTGCGTGTGCCCAGGCTAGGCCATGTGCTAAATGCTGGGCATGTAATCACCAGTGAAATAACTAAGTCCCTGAGTGCCCAACTGTGAAAATGAAGTGCTTTCGAGGGAAAGTTCTTTTACTACTTTATGTCAGCAGCTAAATCAGGGATCAATTTTTAGAGCAAAGTTGAAGATCTAAAGATTCTTACCCTGGCGGAGATATACTTTCATTTTGGAGACTCATTGACCTAATGACAGATGATATCGATGGGCCCACCGTATAAATGAACCTCCACATGAGTAAGGGAGGAAAGAGCAAAGTTCATGGTGTAATAGTATAAACTAACAACTGCCTTTGAAAACCAGAGACCCTGTTTAGGGAACTATAGAAAAGGTCCTGTTCCAATAGAACCCCTGAGTTCTCATGCTGGAGCAACAGCCATAAAACTTTCTTTAATAAAATAATAATAATAATACATTTTAATTGGAGGATAACTGCATTACAAAGTCGTGTTGGTTTTTGCTGTACAACGTGAATCAGTCATAAGTATGCATATATCCCCTCCCTTTTGAGCCTCCCTCCCACCTCCTATCCCACTCAAGAAAAACATGTATCATATATTAATATATATATATATATATATGGAGTCTATAAAAATGATCCTGAAACTTGCTTTTTAAAGGACCAGAGAGTTAATATTTCAGGCTGTACAGGCCACATGGTCTCCGCTTTCTTAGCATGAAAGCCATCAGGGAACACCTGTATAAACCTGGTGTTCAAAACCAGTTTTGAACACCTGCACAAAACTGTATTTATGGATGCCAACCCTGAATTTCACATCTTTTCATGAGTTACAAAATATTATGATTTTTTTCCAACCATTTGAAAAAAACAGAAAAATTATGCTTAGATCATGGGCCATTAAAAAACACAGGCTGTGGGCCAGAGCAGGCTGACCCCGGGCCTTGTATAGACGAGGCTGGGTAAAGGTCCGGGGAGGAGGCCTTGCAGGTCAGGGAGCCCACAGATGCCCGCTGTGTGCGCAGAGTGGCATGTGCAACCACGTCTAGGCAGGTACCTGAGGTCAGTGCTGCGACCCCACTGGCTCTCAGAGGGCGTCAGACAGGAGGAACTTTGGAAGCACTGATGCAGAAAGAGTCCAGTCTCCTCCAGCCCCATGAGCAATACCACCGACACTGTTCTTTGCCTGCTGTTCTTATCTTTGTTTTCTCAGAGTTATTAAAGTCGCTAACCATTACTATTATTGATTCCTTTTCATATGCCAAGTCCTTTGCTAAACTCTTAACATAGATACTCATTTAATCGTCTCAACAGTATTCTCAGGTCGGTGTGGTTTACCATTCCATTTCAGAGTTGGGGAAACTGAGGCTCAGAAAGGCCTTCCCCTTTCTGTTTTCTTCTATTTTATACATCTACTTCCCTTTTGGAAGAGGATCTAGAAAATAGATCTGCATTTTCTCCCTAAGCACATTCATTGACCCCAGTTGCCATTTATATGCTGACGATCCCCAATATCCTCAAAAACCCCTTCCAATCACTGCCCCCACTGCAAGCTGGACCAAAGTGACAAATAATGTTTTTCCCCAACAATCACTCTCCTTAAAAGGCAACATCACACATGTCTTGTGTCTCGTGTCTGACATCCCATCCTCTGAGCCACTAACTCCTAGATACAAAGCACTGTGATTCCTTCTATATTGATCCACCTTTTCCCAAATCAACCCAACCTTCTTTAGTGGTCATCCTAAATACAGATTATTTTAAAAGCTAAAAAAAAAAGGCCATATTTAAGAACAAAATGAAATATTGTGAAACTATGATTGTTTCTAAAAAGCTAAAAAGAGAGGTATTTCTCTGTGTGTCCATGAAGTTGAATGAGATTACGGTGAAGTGGTTATGAACATAAGTTCTACTTGAACTTCTAAGGGTTGTTTGGCCTTGGACAAGTCATGAGACCCATAAAGTGTCAATAATAATAGTGCCTCGTGGCTGTGTCTTGAGAACTACAGAAAAAATAATTAAAATGCAAAATAATTAAAATGCCAGCTGGCTGATGGTGATTAATAAATAATAGCTTTAATTGCTGATGGTGTTATCAATATTAGTAGTAAAATGCATAAAAGATTAGCTAATCATACACTCCTAATATTTTTGCAGTGAATTTGCAATAAGTGGTGATACTACAGGAGTCTGATGAATCTTCTTTTTACTCTTTTTGGGTTTAAAACTGAAAAAAACCATTAGCAAAGAAATCAATCAAAAAATCTTTATTGAAAGTCAGTCTGCATTAGATGAGGATGCACTGAAATTGGTCATCTGGAAAAATAACCAGACATATTTCTTGTTACATTTAAGCTACCTGAAACACTTTAGAACATCCATTCTGAAACTAATCTCATGTGTAAAAATTACTTTAGTACTGGTTAACAAGAATTTATAATTATAATTAAAGGAATTTATAATTAAAGGTATACTTAGTATTATGCTTTTAAGTCACTTAATAAATGTATTTCTTTCTTCCTCCAAGTCCTAAAATTCAAATAATTATAAAAATGAATTCCACTATTTTCTGCCAAATCAAACTAAAAGTGTATCTACCTATTAGCCACACCAAACTTTATAGTTCAGAGCAAAGAAAAGAACAAAAATAGAGCAGCTGGCGTGTATTTAAAACTACGAATCCTTATTAGGGCATCTCTTGATGCAGATGAGTTACTCTTGCGGCATTAAATCTCTATTAACAGTAGTGAATTCCTAAGCCAGACAGCAGCAGTAAATAAAAGAACTCATGCTTACATTCATCTGATGGTTTTGCAGACCAAAAATCATTTCTGGCACCAGGACCGTGCGTTCAGGAAACAAAGAACATGAAACATGACGTTCCTCAGAATGCTTCCCTAGCACTATTAAATGATTAAATGAGGCACAGACAAGGAACTTCAATTTCAGCAAGATTTTCACCTACAGTAGCTCTCAGTTTCTGAAACTTTGGAGGGGGGTGCCCATTCTTTGTAAAAGTGTTTTGCTTCCAGTATTAACATCAGCAGAGTCAAGAAAACTTTTCTTAGACTGTCCAATAAAATCACTGTGGCCCCCTCTCCTCCAGCGCTACAATTGCTTGTGCAAAGAAACAGGCAGAGAGCATGTACCAAGAAGCACTAGATTTAAACCATGCAGAATATTCTGGTAAATTGGATAGCTTGGAAAGATTAAAAACAAGTCCTAAGGCAAACGTAAGACAATCATTTTCTCCAAGTAAATAAAGTATGAGGTCTAAGCTGGTGCATGGTTTATTTTATGACTTGCCTTAACTGTGTGGCTTTGAAGAAGAAAACTGGAAAAAGATAAGCAGAAGAGCATTTAATAACTTGGACATTTTCTTGGAACGCATATTGACTACGAACAACATAAATTTTAAAATAATGCCTTGAGCTCATGGGTAAATTAGCTTTTTCAGGAACTATTCCTTTAGGGATAAGTGGATTACAGTTCAAGTTTTGTGTATATTGTTATTTTCTTGACAATGGATCAAGGGTACTATGGTTAGTTTCTATCTATGTCTTGAGAAGTTAGAGATATGCCTTGGATATTCATTAACTCTTATTAAGCTATTCTAAAATGAACTACCCTTAAGTCTAGCTAAAACTTCTTAGAATACTTAAGTTTTAACCCATATGATTTTGTAGAATAATGAACTCTATCTATACAGTTTTTAATACTCTTTGGGCCTTCTGAAATGTTTCTCTTCATCCCCATGATGGTAATGAAATAATTTCCTTGAGCTAAATTGCCAAAGGAAGAAAAAAAAAAGTCTTTTTGATCCATATTCTTTTTTTTTAAAGTTTTCTTTTTTTTTCCTAATGTGTACCATTTTCAAAGTCTCTATTGAATTTGTTACACTATTACTTCACAGGCTTCCCAGGTAACTCAGTGGTAAAGAATCTGCCTGCCAATGCAGAAGGTTTGATCCCTGGGTAGGGAGGATCCCCTGGAGGAGGAAATGGCAACCCACTACAGTAATCTTGCTGGTAAATCCCATGGACAGAGGAGCCTGATGGGCTACAGTCCATGGCCATGGGGTCGCAAAGAGTTAGACACAACTGATCGACTGTATGCACGCACACTGTTACTTCTCTTTTCATGTTCTGGATTTTTGGTGGGATCTCAGCTCCCCAACCAGGGATTGAACTTGTACTCCCTGCATTGGAAGGCAAAGTCTTAACCACTGGACCACCAGGGAAGTCCCCTGACCCATATTCTGAGTGAGAATAAGGTCTGCTCTCTGCCTTGGGAAGGGGAATATCTACAGATAAGAGAGAAGGCAGGACTTCCCCTTTCTCCAGTGAGACTAATATTCATACTGCAGACAGTCACCTAAGGAGCAGATGGCATCCCAAGACAGTGAACTTCCAAAATGGGTCTGGATCCAACCAATCCTCGTGTCAGAATCCACAAGAACTCAAAAGACTCAACAATGACTGCAGAAATCCTGGGAGGACAGCAGAGATGCAGAAACTTTGGGGATGACTTGAGAGATATAAGAACAGCCACAAAAAAAAAAAAAAAAACAGCCACGATGAATCACAAGCCTGCAGGGATGACATGAACCCTAGGAGATGTTTCTAAAGCTACTTTCAGAGACTTCCGTCAACCAAACTCAGGAACGTGGGCAGGGGTTGGCCGTACTCTGATCCATGCAAATGACCATCTCACTACTACGCTTTTCACCCTGAACCCCTCCCTCTATCCGCATCGCCCTGGACACAGGCTCCTTCACGACTCAGGAATCCCACCGCAATACTCCTCTGGATTTCAACCGTTTCGTCTATCAAACAGGGACAGTACCATCTTGCCCACTCTCCAAGAATAACCTTGTGTCCTCAAATTAACTACTTTGCTCTTTGGGATTTTGCTCCAATACTTTAAATTTTTTGTATTGTATCTCAAATTTTTCCATATCTTCACCCAGAGGTACCTCTTCCACATGTCATCCTGGAAAAATGCCCAGATCCCCTTTGTTCTGAGACACGTGCATGCACACGCATGTGCACACACACACATACACTTTACCTGCTCCTAACACCCTTTCGATGACAGTCTGGTACATGAAAAATAGTCAATAAATGCTGGTATAATGAATGAAAGACAGACTGTTCACACTGAGCTCTTCCCTTCATGCCTTCTGAAGATAAGTTTGTAGTAATTCTCTCTCTCTCATCTTTTCAGCACCACTCATCTGATAGGTTTTAGGGTTTTGGGGAATCCCTGCTCTGACTCACTGTCGACCCTCCAGCCTGATCTTCAGCAGTCCCATCCCAGATCTAGGAGATGGTGGTTCCAGCTGAAACGCGGACAGAATGGAGAGAGGAACGGTCTCCCTCCTGGCGAGCCACCCACACTGAGGACCCCTGTCCTTCCCCACTGGGCCAGGAAGAGAGACCTGCAGGTGCAAACTCCAATGGTCTGTTCTCACTTCCTGGCCTTCCCGTCCTTCTGGGGATTAAGCAGCCACTCTGGGAAACCCTCCCTTCCCTCGGGTCTATTTCTCCTTCTGGTTGCTCACTCACTCTTTCCCTGAATCCTGCCCACCCCCATTCCCTTGCCAGTTACCCCTACATGTGGGTCTCTCATTTTGTCCCCTCTCCATTTGGGCCCCTACTTTATCACAACAAGCTCATCCCTGGCCCTCTTTATGGCTCTTTTTCTACCTACGTCACATTTTTCCATTTCATCCACTAGCCTCACCCTGACCTTTCTGCTTCCTCACTATTTTGTACATCTTGCTTCCACTTAAGCTTCTGGGGACACAGTTTTCTTTCTTCTATTTTCAATTAAAAGCTCTTCATAAAAATAGTGAGCAGAGTCCTTTAAATGGTTTCAAGACCTGGCTCCAATCTTCTTTCCAAAACATATGTCCCATTACGGCTCTTTCATACATCTTTGCTTCAGCCAAATTGTGTTCATAGGCTAGGCAATTTATTGACACACATCTTGTGTTTTCCTTCCAGTATTTTTTCTTCCCCTTTCCACAATATACTGGCCTCTTAATAATTGCCACAAAATTATTTTATGCTTCCTTGTGTCACGATTTCTGAAGAAAAACGGCAGAAGGAAGGCAGGCCTAAAACTTCAGTCTTTTGGAAATGTCTGAGCCTAGAACAGATGACACTAAATGTGTCAGGTCAGGAAGGCAGAAGAAGCAGGCATAGCTGGGCTTCTGGACTCGGTGCAATCCGTGAGGACCTGGGCCCTGTTCCACTCACCCTGGTGTAACAAAGGACAAGAGGAAGAAGCACAGTGTGGCTGGAAGGTTTTTTCTTTTTTAATTAAAAAAATTTTTTTCATTTATTTATATTAGTTGGAGGCTAATTACTTTACTATATTGTAGTAGTTTTTGCCACACTTTGATATGAATCAGCCATGGATTTACATGTGTTCCCCATCCCGATCCCCGCTCCCGCCTCCCTCCCCATCCCATCCCTCTGGGTCTTCCCAGTGCACCAGCCCTGAGCACTTGTCTCATGCATCAAACCTGGGCTGGTGATCTGTTTCATCCTTGATAGTATACTTGTTTCAATGCTGTTCTCTCTGAACATCCCACCCTCGCCTGCTCCACAGAGTCCAACAGTCTGTTCTATACATCTTTGTCTCTTTTTCTGTCTTGCATATAGAGTCATCATTACCGTATTTCTAAATTCCATATATATGTGTTAGTATACTGTATTGGTGTTTTTCTTTCTGGCTTACTTCACTCTGTATAATGGGCTCCAGTTTCATCCACCTCATTAGAACTGATTCAAATGTATTCTTTTTAATGGCTGAGTAATATTCCATTGTGTATATGTACCACAGCTTCCTTATCCATTCGTCTGCTGATGGGCATCTAGGTTGCTTCCATGTCCTGGCTATTATAAACAGAGCTGTGATGAACATTGGGGTGCACGTGTCTCTTTCAGTTCTGGTTTCCTCGGTGTGTATGCCCAGGAGTGGGATTGCTGGGTCATATGGCAGTTCTATTTCCACTTTTTTAAGGAATCTCCACACTGTTCTCCACAGTGGCTGTACTAGTTTGCATTCCCACCAACAGTGTAAGAGGGCTCCCTTTTCTCCATATCCTCTCCAGCATTTATTGCTTGTAGACTTTTGGATAGCAGCCATCCTGACTGGTGTGAAATGGTATTATATATAGACTCAGATTTCTCTCAGAGGGAGTGTGAATCATTTTCAAGTCACTGAAGCTTTTTGTTTGTTTGTTTGCTTGTTTATCTGTGTCCAGATGAGAGCTTTTCTTAATCATTATTTCCTTATTGCTTTGCTCATGGCAATGGCCCCAGAGTGTTTGTGTTTGCAACAAGTTGACAGTGAAGTTGGGATCTACAGGAATTCAGAGGAAAAAGAGACTAGAAAATCTTGAAATAACACCATGAGATGAATTAAGAGGATTTTGAGCAGGTCTTGAAATAAAGGATTTGCACAGGGGAAACAGAAATGTGGATGGTGGAAAATGTTGGAACGGTACAAAATATCTGTTCTTAAAGGAACACAGAAGTGACTTTTTTAGTATGGCCTTAGTACATGATAATTAACTTGATTATTTGACAGTATAACAAAGTCCTGTGACATTTTCCATAATTTAATCAATGTAAAACCACCAAAATCCTGCCAGTTTGTAGGAAAAGATGATATTAATCTAGTTAATGAAGTATCATCAGCTGTTAATGATATAACAAGCAATAATTACATTAAATGTCTAGACTATAATCAGCTGCTAATTCTGTATGTGTTCTTATCCTAAGAAATTCAGTCCTTCGACCAAACTGTCTTCCCACTTCCCTTGGGAATACACATAAATGACACTGGGTATTATCACATTTGGCATCTGGCTTTACGTTTTCTTATTGAGTTCTTCGATTCTTGTTTATTTCAAATGTGAATGATTTCTGTCCACTGGGAATAATGCTTCTAAATTTTGAAATACCCATTGTTCCTGGTACAGTCCTGGAGAGACAGATATTCAATAATATGATAAAGTAAATTAAGTAGTTTCTAGCTTATAAAGCTGATAATACTTTTACATCTATAGGTGTCTTCTTCAAAAAAGCTAAAAGTTCTCATTACAATGTTTTTGTCTCCAATCATGGATTGCAGTTATACACACACACCTGTGCCTGTATAACTTAGGGGTACATGGAAAAAGCTCTAGAAATGCAAACATCCTGGTTTCAATCATTTAGATATATGAATACTTATCATTATTATGGTAACTATCACCACAATCATCTTCACGTGTTGGTAAATACAGGGTGTACATAAGGATGCTCTTCATGAAGAGCCTTCATTCTTAGTGAGGCAAACCTCAGCCTACAAAGGCCAGGCTATACCTACATTAGGCCCAAAGCCCCCCTCATATCCTAAGGCCTGGCCCTACATTGAGCAAACCAGAGCTCCATTCAGTTCCAAAACACTCCTGGATCAGGGGCTTTTCCTTAAAGTTTCCTTTTCCTTCCACTTCTTATACCCTTTTCAATCTAATTCAGATGTTGCACACCAAACAAGTTTTGAGTTATGTGCCTGATGGTTTGAAGCCATTCATTAGCAGTAGCATTTTTGGAAACATTTCTGTTTATATCACTCTCCCAGTTAAAAAATATTTTTAAAAATTCCTACTTCCATTATGCATATTGTGCTAAAGGTGATTTTAAAATATTAACATTGTTTATACTTGAAATATTCAACATAAATAATTATACATAATTGAAGAGCACAGTAAATATATTGAGGTGCACAGTAAGTAACATATAAGTGCAAAGTAAATGTAATATACTTACATATCACATATATAATTTACTACATAAATATATGTATATATATATATATAATTTACTATGCTTTTCATTTTTTGCAAATAAATTTTATTTGATTTTGAACAAAGAAGCAAATAAACTCCTTGAGCAAACCTGTGCCTATAAAAACAAAAACAAATAAAACAACATACTTGAAATCTCCCATTCTAAAAAGAGCTGGTTAAACATTATTTCTGATTGCTTCACGTTTCCCCGAGTATCCATCATCTTTGTGGCAGAGATGCTTGGGGAAGATACCAGAGACTCACTGCCATAGAATCCCTTAAACTTTTTTTTTTTTTTTTTTACAAACATAAGAAGACATTTACATTAAACATAATACATACTATTCCACAGAATACCCAGCTTGTTTTATTCCATAACACTGCCTTCTTCTTCCAAATCTTTGATTAACTGACACCATTGGACAACCTGTTTTAGCTAAACAGATAAAGATGTGGTACATATATGCAATGGAATATTACTCAGCCATAAAAAAGGATGAAATAAATCTATTTGCAGCAACATGGTTGGACCTCAAGATTATCACACTAACTGAAGTAAGACAGAGAAAGAAAAATAACATATGATATCATTTATATGTGGACTCTAAAATACAACATAATGAATTTATTCACAAAACAGAAATGGACTCACAGATATAAAGGAGAGACTTGTGGTTGCCATGAGGGAGGCAACTTGGGGAGGGATGGACTGCGAGTTTGGGATTAGTAGATGCAAGTGATTACATATAGGATGGATAAACAATAGGATTCTACTGCATTGCACAGGGAACTAAATTCAAGATCTTATGATAAATCATCATGGAAGAGAATACGAAAAATAATATGCATATATGCATATATATATATATATATATATATATATATAAAAATATTGGGCTTCCCAGGTGGCTCAGTGGTAAAGAATCTGCCTTAGAGAGGAAATGGCAACCCACTCCAGTATTCTTGCCTAGACAATCCCATGGACAGAGGAGCCTGGTGGGCTACAGTCCATAAGGTTGCAAAGAGACTGACATGACTGACTGACTGAACACACACACACGCGTTATAATATATATATATAGATGAATCACTTTGCTGTATAGCAGAAATTAACACAACATTGTAAATCAACTATTTTAATGAAATACTAAAAATTTGTCTTAATTATGCATATATTTAGAAGCCCCCCAAAACCCTCACCAGTCTATAATTATTGCGTTCACTTTACACTAAAGACATCTAAATGAAATATGATAATGTTTCTTAAAATTGGACAAATATCACATAGTTTTCTCTAGAATGACGGACCTGGGGGGAAGCGAGTTAAAGGAACATTTTAAAAAGTAGAAAACTATTCTAAGGGTTTGTAACTATACATACTATGGCATTACTGAAAGGAAGGCCTCAAAATTCAGATTTGTGGAGATGTTCCACTTATTTAAAGTAGGCCATCCAAGGGGTTTCTTATAAGAAATTAAAATTAAGGAATAATTCTTTGGAGGACAAATATGGAAAAATAAATTTTATGATCATATACAGTCTTAATACCTCAGTTGGTAAAGTATCTGCCTGCAATGCAGGAGACCCCGGGTTGATCCCTGGGTTGGGATGATCCGCTGGAGAAGGGATAGGCTACCCACTCCAGTATTCTTGAGTTTCCCTTGTGGCTCAGCTGGGGAAGAATCTGCCTGCAATGCAAGAGACCTGGGTTTGATCCCTGGGCTGGGAAGATCCCCTGGAGAAGGGAAAGGCTACCCACTCCAGTATTCTGGCCTGGAGAATCCCCTGGATTGTATAGTCTATGGGGTCGCAAAGAGCTGGACATGACTGAGCGACTTTCACTTTCACACAGCAGCTGAAGCAACAAAAAACACGATTTCTTAGAATGAGAATTCTGAATTTTGGTGACTCTTCACAGGAGAGATAAAATATAACCACTGATAAAGGGGGAAAAAATCACTTGTAAAAGAAGCAACAGGGAGAAGAACCAGGCCACCCACTGAAACAAGGAGAGATAACAGGGTTGTCACCGCTGGTCAGTTACCTTGGGAGGATGAAGAAGAATGAGAAAACATGTTACCAAATGTAAGACACAATCATGATGCAGAAGAAGAAACATCAATTCCTACACCTGGGAAGTTCAGGGGTGGACTTTCAGTCAAACCCACCCACTAAACAGGCAAACTGAGCCCCAGAGGGCAAGTCAAAGTTCATTCCTCAGTCACTTTGGAATAGAACTATTTTGTTATCTTGGCTTTGTCATCCTTTTTGCCCCTTGCCTTGAAACCTGATCTCTGAAACCAGGGTATTCAGTGGAAGTTACTACTATACAGGGAAGTTACACTGCTTCCCTAGAAGGACATTAAAGAGAATTTCCATTTCATCCAAGTGATAAAGTGATGTGAAGTCTGATGGTCAAAGTCCATCCACACCCCGCACTGGAAAGGATCATTTATTACATCAGTCCTACAAACCACTAAGCACCAGGGTCAAAAATAAAAGAAGCAAAAGAAATGAAAAAACACCTCCTACTCTTAAGGAGTAAGGAGTAGGAGTAAGGAAGACACATGATTTTCCTTCAAAATGAACAGCCCAACCCCCTGGGATGGCAGAGAGGCAGCTCCTAGACCCCGGATAACATCGGTCCTTTCTAATCCTATGATTTTCAGAAAGACAAACCTCTGCTCTGATAAACAGCTATGTGTGCTAGTTCAATTTCTGAATGGCTCAAAAATTCCAATTTCTAATTTATTCGTCACTTTGTCCAGTAAAATGCATAATATAAAACACGTAGTTTCCAGGATGCCAAGTTAACTATAAAAAAACATTTCATGAAAGTGTTTTAGCGTAAGCAAATTACTATTAGCATAAGTAAATTTTGCAATAAGACTTTCACTCTTAAGGAACAAAAAATGGAACTAAGATTATGGCAGGAGAAACAAGTGCTGACAATTGATAACAGTTGCATATTTCACTTACCTTCGGTTTTCTGCAGTACTCAGCCTAGTAATGAATTATCTAATATGTAAGATCAAATGTTATATAATTTCAGGCAGTTTTTTTTAAATATTTTAGAATACATAACCATCCTCCCTTCTGTGTTTGCTTTCTTCTATATACCTTGTGGACATAAAGCTTTTAAGATTTATAAGGAGCAGAAAATGTTTGAAACTCAAATTTGTATTAAAACATTATTCTTTGCATGAATACACTGACCCATTTTTTTTCTAAAGTAAAAATAACCACTAGATTTTTACTTGCATTGAAAATACAGCAATCACAGTTCAGTTATTGCATTCACACACTTTTTCAAGTTGCACAACTGACCTTCTTTTCTATGACAATATGGAGTTAGTCTAAATTAGAAGTAATTGCATTAAGGAACATTTTGAAAAGGAGAATCCTGTTGCTTTTCTTGCATTTCAATCAATTTGGTTCTTTAATACTTCTTTGCATTTCCTTGCATATTTGTAAACATGGCTTAATTTTTTTTTTCACTTGAATGAGAACATCTGACCACTTTAGGGTTGACAAATGATACCCTGTTAGACAGCTGTACAGAAAAGAAGAATAAACTCACACGTGGAGGTTTCCAAAAACAGAAATAAACATTCTTCGCAAAGAAGAATCGATACACTGTAAAGCCCATCACGAGACAGCATGACGATCGACTCCGTCTCTCCAGTAAGAACTTGAGATGTCTGAGTTCATATCACTCACCTGTTTGGCTCAGCTGGGACGTGCTTCTGCTCCTTCGCGACACTATGGCAACCACTTTGGCACTCAGGCTGGACCTCCTCTTCTTCCCACCTGCTCCGACGGTGCCCACAGCTGTGTCCGACTGGCTGCCATCATTATGCTCCAGTGTGTACATCTCTCCGCTCATGCTTGTGCTCTTGGTGATGGCTCTTCCGGAAGTCCCCATCCGTCTGCCTTGCATTTTAGGGGTAAATGAACTATATTTACAAAGTAAAAACATATATGCATCCATAAATTACAGGTCAGCATAACTGAAACTCTAAATCTCATTCATTTTGAAATAATCCAGGCAAAATTCTAGAGTGAAAAGCCAGCTGAGCAGTAGTCCTACAGCTACAGATACTCTTAAAATCACATCACCACTGTCAAATGTTTACTGGATGTAGCTTGAACAAGCATTTCAACACAGAGTCATCTATCAACTCCTGGAAGAGAGGAGAAGGAAATGCAACAGATGCTAGTGATGGGGAAGTAAATGTAACTGATCGGTTTTGTCAACAGTTCCTCTGTTACTTTCAGGGAAAAGCCAAAATATTTCAGTCCCTGAGAAAAGTTCATATACACTTCTGAGGGAAAAATATTGTTAAAAATGGATTCAGAATTTGCCACACGACAAGGTTTAAAAAAAATGAAAACAGCGTTTGTGCTGGTTTCTCTTTGGGATTCCAACTCATAGGCACATCTTTTATTCTCTGAGGCTTAGTGAACCCAGGAAAGACTGTTAATCTGGCAAAACTCCCAGCCTCTCCCCTTCTGGTCCATCTTAGCCCCTCCTGGTCCATCTCCTCCACACAAGTTTCCTCTCATTTTCATCTTTGGACTCTTCAAACACACAGGTTCTGGGTCCAGATGTTCCCATTTTCATTCCTTTCTGCAAAACTTATTCGTCTGTGTCCTGAGCTTGCCTCAGTGTATCCGACTAAATCACTGGACTTCTTTCCCAAATGAATAAATTTCTGCTCAGAGTTTCAGCACCATAGAAAGTTAATGGACATACCTCTCTACCTGTCCAAGCAAAGGTGTATCTGTAAACTGGAGTCGGAAGCAGGGCAGAGGTTGCCAGGGGGTAGGCTTCTTTCTATCTTAATCGTGCTGTGTATGCATTTACGTTATTGACATAGACTATCCTTTTTTGGCCCCAAAAAGGCCTGTTTTATATCTTTGAAACAGCCTCTTATTTTATGTGCCCTGAAAATATCTGCAAAAACTGACTTCCATGACCTTTACCACCATCTGGATTTTCTATTTCTTGTCTGGAAATACTAAATATATCATTGAATATAGCTTAAGTGATGACATGTCTTATACCAGTCAGAATAGACCCTAATATGATGAGAAACGATAAAACAGAAAGCCTTGGTGATCATGTAACATGTCTGTGGTTACACACACAATGAGCGTTTCAGAGGAAAGGAAAACTGGTATGCGGGCTCAGACGGCAAGGAAAACAGAGGACTGCCTGGACCTCAGGATCCCTTCAGAGACGGTGAACGGAAACAGACCTGATCTGACCAGAATAACCTGGAATGTTAAACCCTGGCTGTGTCTTGAATCGGTCCATGTCGACACGCACCTGGCAGTGTTCAGGTATTCATACTGTCTCCCTCTACTCTAATCTTATCATGAAGCCACGTGTTCTTTAAAGCGATTTGCGAACCTGGCAATTCCGCTACGCATTTTATGCAGTCTCTTTTTCCAAACATTAAGAAGACAGTTTTACACATCATCAATTTAACACTCATTTCTGTGAGGTTTATATACCCAACTCTAGTGGACTTCCTTTTCAGGTAAATATCATGGCTGATTAATTTCATGTCCTCACCAATTTATTTGAATGCATTTCCTAACTCTGTGATCCTGCTCAAGTCCTCTCTTAGTGTCTGGTTTCTCTACTATTTTATTCACACGAGTCTGCTGAAGGATATACAGAAATGACAGGATTGGGTCAGTCTCACCATTGTAAGATCCATCTTCAGTCAAACACCTGTGACTGGAAATCCATAGTTTTTCATCTCTCCTCAGTCTCCTCAGCACACTCCCCACAGTGGTTAATGAAACCCTCTTTTCTAGGGATTTCATTTTTACCTTTATTGTAAAGTACATATAAACTAACACACACCTTTTTTCTCCACGTGATTCTCATGAAAACAGAATTATATCACAACTCTCAATCTGTATTTTAAAAACCACTGCACAAAAATACTATTGCTAAATTTTAGATGGTGTTATTTAGGTTATAGAGAAGTTTGAAAGAACAGGAAGGTGTTTTCTATAACAGTTCTATTATGAAAATGTATCCAATGAACGAGGAAGTTTCACAAATTTTTCATGGATAATTAATTACAGCAATGAAATGTTCTACAATGTCAACAAATAAAAATTCCGAAAAAAATCAGATAAATCTGTACAGTAAACAATTACCATTTTTTGGTGGGGGGGGTGATTTAAGAAGTTATATTAAAAGTAAATCTATGAATAAGACAGACACATTTCCTTTTTCCTCAAAAAATAAAATATTTTGTTTAGAAGCTCAAAATTATTATTATGTGATCTGAATAGCTTCCTAAAGAATTTAGAGCATCCTATGTTCAAATGGAACATGTTAGGGCATTTTCGATTCTGTTAGCTAACTGAAGGGAGAGGTTTGGAGTTGGGTCTAACCAACCAGATCAATTAAACCAATGGGAAGGTCAGAGTCTTAACACAGATTTACCTCTGTTTGCCTGTTTCTCCTTTATTCTGCTTCCATCATCCAAAAACTGATTCCTCCTTTAGATGTGCCTGAGTCCTTCAAGATGCCCTGGAAGGCCTTCTGCCTTTTAAAGCTTTTTGGAGGTCTCTGTTGAGCACTGACTGCTGCCTCCCACCCCTGCATTTCATATTTTGTACCGGTCACATTAAGACTTGAATACTTAAAATCAGCACACACCAAACATTGGCAGCATCCCTCCCATTGCTGAGTAAAGTGAAGTTCCGGCCTTTGCTCAGCTGTGCCCACTCCTTGCAATTCCATGAACTGTAGCCCGCCAAGCTCCTCTGTCAATAGAATTTTCCAGGCAAGAATACCAGAGATGGTTGCCATTTCCTCCTGCAGGGGATCTTCTCAACCCAGGGATCAACCCCAGCCCATGTCTCCTGTGTCTGCTGTATTGGTAGATGAATTCTTTTTTTTTTTTTTTTAACCTTAATTATTTTATTAGAAAATGTAGGTTATCTCCCGTTTTTTGGTAGATGGATTCTTTACCCAGCTGGGAAGCCCCTAAATTGAAGCTGAATCAGTGAGTTCTCACTATACAAACAGGCTGACACAACCCATCTTTAAAGATCAAACAAACAAAACATCCTCCTTCCCCCTTTGGAAGACTCTCCTTTAGTTACTGACTTTGTGCTGAAACCTCTAGGCTGTACATCCTCTCTCCCTATTCTCTCCTAAACCAAGCAAAACCAGGCTCTGACACCAGCACTTCATCCATACGGCCTTTTCCTCTCATCAAAGTCAAACAATGACCCCGCGTGGCAAAATCCTATTATTCTTCAGTCCTCATCCTTTTGACATCTTCATACATCGTGTATTCAACAAAGCATTTGATTCTGTTGATCCTGAGACACTCTATTCTCATGGGTTTTTCCCACCATGTGCCTCCTGGCAAGACTTTCATTCTCTTTCATCACTAAACCTGGAGTTCTCGACCCCCCGCTCCCCACACCTCCGTAACTTCAGCCAACCAACTCTCTAGGTGTCTCAGCTGGTTCCAAGTTTTACTTTCTTCTATGTTCTGCCAATTTTCACGGGTTTCCTCCACCTCATCGCAGCCCTTGACTCTAAATTTATGTACCTTACTTGTGAACTGCTTGGGTTTGTCTGATAAGGCTCTCAAAAATGTGTTCAACCCAATGAAAAACCTGTCTTCTCTAATCTTGCACAATATATTAAGGGCGTGCCAATTACCCAGTTGCTCAGAGTAATACCTGCATCCTTCCAGTAAAGAAAAAAAAAAAAAATCTAAACTTGGAAATGAGATTAGGAAAAAAAAAACAAAACTGCTTCACCTGTTAATGCCATATTTAAAGATTATCTAATAAGCACCCCAAGGACCTAAAGGTATCTGACTCTCTGGGGGAATGGAATATTTATTGACTTATTATTTACTCTTATAATAATTACAGCCCCAAAATTTTACAACTCTGTAAAAACGTTACAAAGTGGGGTTGCAAAGAGTCGGACACGACTAGGCGACTGAACTACAACAAAAAAAGATGTTAACTTGAACTTATAAGGAGCAAATGATCACTATTTTGTAGTGAGGATAACTCCAAAGGATGGGGTTTTATTGAGCTAGAGAACATTATCCAGTTGGAATCAAACTGGATAATGTCCGAGCATTCTCTTTTTTCCGCAATGACTGTATATCTGTGTCTATATGCACATCATCTGAGGAACCAGTTTGACACTCTGTTGGTTTGCTCACTAATGAGTTAAAATTCTGACATTTCCTATATATTTTTCTGACAACTGCTTTAAATTTGAGGATTATGTTTCAAGAGTGTCGGAGATCCTGTAAAAATGCCCAGGTGGATATCTGCTGGACCTCTGGGCAGGGAGCCCCATGAATGCTCTGAGCCCAGTGATGCCTTTTTCTGGCTCCTGGATTTAATATCAAGAGACAACAGAACACTACTTTCAATCTCTGTTTTCTCTTAACTCTGGCCTTGTTTTGTTTCCTGCTGGTTCTGCTTCCTGGTGAATCTGGCTCTTCTTTTGCTTTGCCTGTGGCCAGTGGCAGCAAAAATAGAGGGTCTGTCTACGGATGAAATTGGGTCAATGGAAGATCTCAGAGATGTATTGAGAGCTGGGTGGCAGATGACAGAAAATCTGGTTTTTCTGCCTGTTAGTATGCTACAAAAGTTCGCATCATTCAAGAAAATGTCTTGTCCACAATAAAGAACAGCTCTTCATATTCTGGGGTTAGGTTTCCGTGTCCATTTCCATCTATGTCAAGTGGTAAAACTGGAACTACTAGTTTCCTCTGCATGTTTAAAAAAGTCTTTTCAATTGGCGAAAAATGTCTCTCACGTTCTGTGTACCTTAGGAATACTGGTCTGGGCAGACAGATATCAACTGAAAAGAGCTCCTGCTCTGATTGATCCATGTAGACAAAGTTCTAATGCAGTTAACCAAAGAATTCCCAGGGGAAAAAAGAAACTGAACTTCTAATACTGTGAATATGCTTCTCTTTCAACAAAAAGCCATTTTTAAGAAATGGATGACTCAAAAGAATTTTAATATAAGAATCTGAATCCACAACCAAAGTGAATTGTTTGAGATATCAAACAAATTTGATAAATTTGGCTTAAAAGAAGCTTTATGAAAACCACGATGAGAGGCCACTTTGCAAGCACAGGCTAGCTACAGCAAAAAGGCGATGCTAACAGGTGCTGACGAGAATCTGAAGAAACTGGGCGCCTCACACATAGCTGGTGGCAGTGTAAAATGCAGTCACTTTGGAAACAGTTTGGCAGTTTAGTTAAATAAAACTTAGAGTTAAATTAAACTTTGAGTTGTCATCCTACTCAGTAATTTCATTCTTAGATATATCCATGAGAGAAGTGAAAACATATCCAAATGCTTACACAGGAACATTCAGATTAGCATTATTCCTAACACTTTAAAAAGAAAACAACCCAAATGCCTCTCAAATGATGAATGGAAACGTGTTTTATCCATGCCATGGAATACTATCACTCATAAAAAGAATGGTACATGTTACAAAGTTGAAAACATTATACCACATGAAAGAAGCCAGCTACCAAAGGTTACATACTATCTGGGTGCATGCATGCTAAGTCGCTTCAGTCATGTCTGACTCTGTGTGACCCCATGGACTGTACCCCACCAGGCTCCTCTGCCCATGGGATTCTCCAGGCAAGAATGCTGCAGTGGGTTGCCATGTCCTCCTCCAGGGGATCTTCCCAACCCAGGGTTTGAACGAGCATCTCTTACATCTCCTGCATTAGCAGGCAAGTTCTTTACCACTAGCGCCACCTGGGAAGCTCACATACTGTATAATTCCATCTAAATTAAGTGCCAAATCAAGAGACAAATGTGGATAAGTGATCACCAGGGGCTAGAACAACAAGGGGAGGGGTATATGCCAAGGGTTATGGGTTTCTTTGGGAGATGATAAAAATGGTCTCAAGTTACATAGTGGTGATGGTTGCATAGCTAATTGTGAATATACTAAAAACTGCTGAATGTATTATATGTACCATAATCCCAAACTCCGAATTTATTCCTCCCCCTTTCCCCTTCAGTAACCACAAGTTTGTTTCTATGTCTGTTAGCCTGCTTCTGTTTTATAAATAAGTTCATCTGTGCTTTTAAATTTCATATATAAACTGATAAGTGATATTTGTCTTTCTCTGACTTCACTTAGTATGATAGTCTGTAGATCCATCCATTTTATTGCCAATGGCATTGCTTTCATTCTTTTTTATGGCTGAGTAATATTATTTTATACACACACACACACACACATCATATTTTCTTTATCCATTCCTCTGTCATTAGATATGTAGCTTGTTTCCTGTCTTGGCTATCGCAAATAGTGCTGCTATGAACACTGCAGAGGTGCATGTATCTTTCTGAATCAGAGTTTTTGTCTTCTCCAGATATATGTCTAGAGCGGGACTGCTGGGTCATATGGTAGTTCTATTTGTAGGTTTTAAGGAACTTCCACACTCTTCTCCATGTGGTTGTACCAATTAACATTCCTACCAACAGTGTGGGAGAGTTGCCCTTTTTTCCACATCCTTTTCAACATTTATTATTTATAGATTTTTGGCTGACGGCCATTCTGACTGGTGTGAGGGGATACCTCACTGTCGTTTTAATTTGCATTTCTCTGATAATTAGTGATGTTGAGCATCTTTTCATGTGTCTCTTGGCATCTGTATGTCTTCTTGGGAGGAATGTCTATTTAGGTCTTCTGCCCATTTGATTGGGTTGTTTGTAGGATGTTTATTATAGGTGCTGCTACTTGCTAGATTGCAAAATTGCTTGTATATGACAAACGACCTGTTATGCTCAATTATCTTCCTCCAGGTTTTCTCTATGAAATAGAAGCTTAGGTTAAATGCTGATCAATGGGAAGGAAAGCTAAAGCAGAGGGGATGTATGTATACATAGAACTGACTCAGTCTGCTACACAGCAGACATGACTACAACATTATAAAGTAACTATACTCCATTAATTTTTTAAAAGTTGCAATTAGTATGAATGGTTCATTTTAAACCAGAAAAAAGTGACAAAATATACAACATATTCAAGATAATAGATGTGTTTTTATTTATTAAATGAAGGAAGGAAATCATTCCTTACAGTAAAATACCTGGAATATAAATAAGGATAGTAAAAAAAAACCCAGAATTTGGATGAATATATTAAATTGTAGAAGGTTTGAGGAAAGCAAATTATTTACTCTGCTTTATTATAGTTGTAAACAGTAAGTCTAAAGTGAAAAAAAAAACAGAACTTTAACTAACTGGCTCTATTTAATGGAAATCTTCATCATATAATAAGAACAATCTATGAACCATTTACTGACAAATATTACATTAATGCAAGATTAGAATTGGGTTTTCTGTTAAAATGAATAATCTATATGCACTGAATCAAATCAATAGGACTTCCCTGGTGGCTTAGCAGTAAAGAAACTAGCTGTAATACAAGAGATGCGGGTTTGATCCATGGTCAGGAAGATTCCTGGAGAAGGAAGTGGTAACCCACTCCAGTGTTCTTGCCTGAGAAATCCCATGGACCGTGAAGTCTGGCAGTCCATGGGGTCACAAAAGAGTTGGACACAACTTAGTGACTAAACAAATCAAATCAATTATGTTCAGTATTAAGATACATAAAATTTTATGTATTTTAAGAAAGAAAAATGCCATCAACTGTAAAATATGTATGGATTTCACATATGATATAGTACATACCAGTGTGCATTGTATTAATAGAACCAATGAAATTATGGTAATAGGCAATTTAGAAACTCATTTCAGTCAAGAATTTTTTTAAAGGCTGATAAAATGAAACCGAAATCCTGTGAGCTCACTTTCCCTAAAGTAGACAAAAAGACTTTGCATTACCTATAGACATACCAGAGACCAATCACATAAGCAACCAAATCTGCACCTTTAATTGTCAGATTCTGGTTCCTTATTCTAACATAAGGTGAGTGGCATGTAATTTTGGAACAGAATGAAAAAAAAATATGGGCCTGATACAGCTTCTCATTTTCAGAAAGTCAGGCAACTTTTAGGAAAAGTTTATGAGATACCATGTAAAGATGATTTCCACTCTTAATAATAAATTTAGCTTAAAAATGATTATAATCAATTTCTGTATCTTGAACACACCAAACGAAGGTAGACGACTACCATGACTCCACTGTAAGGCCAAAAAAGGATAAGTGATTTAAGGCATATGAAAAGATGGCTATAATACATACACATTCACTGTATGTTTTCAAATATGCAGAAGTCACCTCAAATTATTTGAGTCCTACACTTAAGTTTGGATCAATATACAAGTTGTTAATCATAAGTGGTAAACACAAAAGGAATTTGCTGATCAAGAAACCCCCAGGCATCTCGCTCATAATTTCTAGGAGTTAAAATTCTGGGACTTGATAACAAGATGGTGTCAAATTCCATCTAAGCATGTCTACTGGACCTGTTTTGGTAGCAGCATCACTTTAGAACAAGGGATGTGCTCAACTTAGATTGTTATTTACATCTGATCCCTCAAATAGCCAGACCTTCTGAAGTAGCTGTGTCTGTGTAATTCTTATTGAATTTCACTCACACACAACTGAATTTATCTATGAGCCTATAAATACTCTTTGTATTGAGGACTTACATATTATTGATCTATTCCTACTCATTTAGTTTATTTCTAATTAGCTTACCTACTTAGAATTATTCTTAGGTATTTCATGTTTTTAATTACACTGTATTGATGTATTTTATAAATTTCATGTCCTAATGTTTGTTGCTGGCACATAAAAACACAACCGATTTGTTAGTGGTGTTGGTGTTACTGTTATTGCTAACTTTCCCCCATATGTTGTTACTGTTATTCTTACTACCCCTTCCATGAGTTCCCTATTTCTTCCTCCAGTTTACTCCCTATGGGGGACTTTTTCCTTCCACATGAAGAGTAGGTTGGCTGGTGATGAATTCTTAAGATATTTCATCCATTCATTGTTGCACTACCTGAAGGATATTTTCACTGGGTAACAGGTACCAAGCATAAACAGTAGGTCTGATGTTTTTCTTTTTTCCTCTAGCATTCTTCCTTTCAGTCATTCCATGGGTTTGGGGCTTTGATAACATCTGCTGAAATTCCAGCCAAAGTCTCACTGTTTCTTTCCTGAAAACAATCTCTTTTTCCCCTCCCTAGGATTAGTTTAAGAAAAGTTGTTTTCTTTAGTTCTCAGTACACAGATCATGATATTGCTAGGTTTGTTTTTCTTTCCACCTTGAGAATATGAAAGGCTGTTGGATTTATAACGTAATGTTGCAAAGTTCTCGGTCAGCCCTTCAGGATTCAAGTCTTGTTTCTGCCACTTCCTCTCCTCCTGGGACTTGGTTACACTCTCAGGCCACCTTTCCATCTTGTTCCACATCTGACCTGTTCTTCTTCAACTTCTCTTTTCTCTCGTGTCAATATATGTACATTCCACAGACCTGGTCACTAACTCTCAGTACTGCTGTCTCTAATATGCCATCAAACCCATCTATTAAATGTACTGTTAGGGTTTTTTTGCAGGAGGGTATTTTTTAGTTTTAAAATTATCATGCAATTTGTAAAAATGGATTCCAAGTCTTTGCTGAAAGCATTCCTCCCCCTTTGTCTCTATAACATATTGATCATGGATATTTTTAAGTCCTCTGTTGATAACGCTATTGTTAGCTTTTATTGTTAGTTGGTTGGTCCTTTTCTTCATTAATTTAAATTAGATGCCAGACATTGTGGGTGAAAACCTACAGAGGCTTTGGATGATATTATTTTCCTCAAACAGGAGTGAAATTGTTTTTGATTGGCAGAGAGAATAAATCCTGCTCCTGTTCAGAGCTGGGCTTAAAACTCTGCCATTACTTGAGAGTGTGATGCTAGTCCCAGAGTTTGGCCCTCCTGGAATTCGTCCAGGACACCAACGTGTTTCCACGCACTTGAAGTGGGCCTGGGTCTCCCAGCCCCTGGCAGCTGCTGAAAAGTTTGCTCGGAAGTTCATCCTCCAGCTGCTGTTGTTTGGTTAATTTCTGTGCATGCAGAGCTCAGCAGTCAACAGATTAGGGAGATCTGTCACCAACTGTGGGCCCATTCACTCAGCTTCCAACTCCTCTGTCAGTTCCCGAGCTGTGACATCTCTCCTCACCCCGGGAAGATGCTGCTCTTTGCTTTGATCCAATGTCTGTGTCACCGGACTGCAAAGTCCCTCCAGAGGAAAGGGGTCCATGCGGGACCGCTCTGTGTCCTTCTCTTCTTTCAAGGGTTGCAGCCCCTCCAATTTCGTTGCCTGCTATATTGCTTACAAGTGTTGTCAAATAGCTTTTTTAAATCTGTTCATCTGTTTTGGTTTAGTTTTCGTAGCTTTGGAGGTGGGATGATCCATCTGATACCAGCTACTCTGTCACACCTGCAACTGGAAAGGCTATGCCATCTCACTCCTTACTTTCGAACAAGTTTAGAGTCATCTGGGCCAGTGGCGGTGTCAAAATCTCCACATGGTGAGTAATGAAGAGGTAGGTGTTATAGGGCTGCAGCGATTCATTTCTTTGCAAACTACACTGAGTGGTGTTTTACAAATTGCCTCTATTTACAGTTCCCTGACAGGCTACAGGTGATACATAGCCTGGCAGACCAGCAAGGCTTCTCCTCTGAGCAGATGTCAGCTGCTCCTCTGAGGTTTGAAACACTGCTTCAGGATGTCCCAGGTCTAGAAGTTCTCTAGTTCCCACAGATCTGAGATGCACATTTTCATTGGGCTTTTAAGGCTGCCCCATTCAGAGAACTCTACATTATTCAGTAGCTGAATAAGTCAGCATCTACTCTTGGTATTTCTCCTCCTGTTAGTACAGATTTCGCTGAATGTAAAAGGTGTTTTCTATAGTCTATAATTTAAGGATGCTGTTGTCTCCTAGTTTCATAGTAGATAAAAGTTTATCTTTTTCTTACAAAATTTGGGTAGCTTTCAGTTGGCAATTAGAGATGAATAAAAGTATCTATTCTCTTCAATCTGCAGTCTGTGATCATGAGTTCTATTTAGGAAGTAAAATCGATTGTATTAATCGATGACTGACTTGAACACAAGTTCTCTACTAGAGCGAATAAGTCTCCCAAAGGTAGTCACTGGTTCCTGGAGGTGGGAGGAATGAAAAGATCTCAGATAACACCCTGGTTGGGTCCTCCAAGAGGCCACAGTGTATCAAGTCAAACAGAGTACCTGTGAGGTTAAAATGTCATGTGGGGAGGTCTTTAAGGAAAGAACAACCAGTGGGGGCTGATAATGCTACAAAGATTGAGAAACAAAGTGTTAGAAAGAGGACTGGGAGGAGTTAAAACTAGGGCAGCTTCCAACTTTCTGATTTGGGAACTAGGTGGTTAATGAGGTAGAAAGAATATACTTACTCTGTTCAAATACTAAATAAATCAATCATTTGTTTATTATTTATTCTAAGAAACATTTAAGGACCTTAGTGATTACAAATGATGAACTAACTATATACACATGCATTTCCAGTCTATCATAAATTCAATCAAATATATATGTGTCTGTGTACACACACACACACACACACTGTTCAACAAGAGCTGCTGTGTGTGCAATATTCATTAAATACTGAAATATTAGAAAATAAAAGGGAACCTTCCCACATTGTTGGTGGGAATGCAGCCACTATGGAGAACAGTATGGTTGTTGCTCAAACAATGAAAAAGAGAACTTCATATGATCTACCAATCCCATGCCAGAGGAAACCATGATTCAAAACAATACGGGCACTTCAGTGTTCCTTGCAGCACTAATTCCAATAGCCAAGACATGGAAGCAACCTAGGTGCCCATCCACAGATGAATGGATAAAGAAAATGTGGTACATATATACAATGGAATATCACTCAATCATAAAAAATGAAATATTGCCAATTTTAGCAATATGGCTGCAAGTAGAAACGATCATTTGAAGTGAAGTAAGTCAGAGAAAGACAAATATTATGTGATATCATTTACATGTAGAATCCAAAAAGTGGTACAAATGACCTTATGTACAAAATAAAGCAGACTCACAGACATAGGAAAACTTATGTTACCAAAGTGGAAAGTGGGTAAGGAAGGGGTAAAGTGTGAGTCTGGATTAACAAACACACACACACTATATATATATAAAAGTATATATATATTATCTATTATTATATAGAAATATATTATCTATATATATCTATATATTATATATTATCTATATATATAATAGATAAACAACAAGGATCAACTATATAGCAAAGGGATCTATATTCAGTATCTCATAATAACCTATAATGGAAATGAATCTAAAGAAGAGTATATATACACACACACAAACACACACTCACATATATATGCTCTTTGTGACCCTATGGACTGTAGCCCTCCAGGCTCCTCTGCCCATGGCATTCTCCAGGCAAGAATACTGGAGTGGGTTGCCATGCCCTCCTCTAGGAGATCTTCCAGACCCAGGGATCAAACCCATGTCTCTGATGTCTCCTGCTTTGGCAGGTGGGTTCTTTACCACAAGTGCCACATGGAAACCATTCCCCCATATACATACATGTGTGTACACACACACACACACACACAATGTAACTGAATCACATTACTGTATACCTGAAACATAGCAAATCAAACTAAAGTAAAAAATATAAAAAAGTAAATACCTTCTCAGATCATGTATGAACCATAAAATAGTATAAATGAGTCACAAAATGATAAAGTCAGAAAGCTGAAGATGGACACACAAGGGATTCCTTGACATAACTGCTGTCTTAGTTTACAAAGGAACAAAGGTCACCAATTACTTTGGATGATGCAAATAACTTAGAAAACATTTCCACTAATTACAGGAAGCTAGTGCATAAGGCCTTTTGAGAATCCTTCAAGGCCTAGGGTTTTGAGTCACTAAACTGGGTCTGTGCTCTGTATTCAGTCAGTGAGTACTGATTATACCAATTTCATTATTGTGTCTATGCTTTAAGATGTCCTGGTTGAAATCAAGGTAATCATAGTTAAAAATGAGTAAAGAAATGTAGCTCTAAGTGATTATTTTTTTAAAAAATGATAAAGTAAAAAAAAAAGCCTTTAAAATTTTTACCATATTGTTTTAAATTTAAGTTACCAAGAGTAGTATGAAATCTGTTAACTATGTATGCTAAAGCAATGAATTTGAAAACAAAATATATTATTTTATATAGTTTGTATCATACTGTGTAAAGCTATTGTGCTAAAAAGCAATCCCAAGTACTTCTTTTACTTCATACACCAAGTGTATGATTCATAAATAAAATATGCAGTAGGAAAAAAGAACATCTAATCTCAACATAGACCTAGGAGTCTGCAAGTTTCCTTTTTCTTCAAAATAGAATTTTTTCCTAACGTACTATACCAAGGACTTGCAACATAATAGACACACCATTGGCCAAATTATGATATTATCTGAATTAAAAATACTTAATAGCTAAAGAATTAGAACTGAATCTCATATTTTCATTTTTTCCTGCAAATCATAGCAGTAGAAATTACTGTGCCACATTTGGTTTAAAATATGCTTTTAAGGCAGTGATACTTCCTCTTTATATTTAATGATATATTTCATAAGTCTTGAATTAATAAAACAAATCCTAGTATAACTGCTCTAATGGAAGGGTAAAGCTCAGAGCTCTGCTATCTGAGTCTCCTCTTCTTATCCTTTAATATTCCTGTTTCAAACCTGTATGTGGCAGTTTGCAGACAGTTAATGTTCATTAGAATGCCAACAGTCCAGGGGCATGACTCTGAAAATTTCCACACTAATGAAACTGGACTTCCCCAAGCCAACACACATTCATTCAGTTCATTATAAAGCCCAGTCAAGTGGAAAAGTTAAATATTAATAATCAAAATACAGATTTTGAAAGGTGTTGTGTCATACCTTATGTAGGCATCTGACCTGTGAGAGATGTAAGGATAACTTTTAAAAGACAAAGTAACTCACTTAATTCTTGACATTTGTGTGCAGTAGAGTTGGTTTTGCTTTGCACCATATAATTGGCATCAAGTATGGTACCTCCATAAAATAGGCACTCAATAAATGACTGGTAAGGGATGAATGAGTGAATGAACGAATGGCTAAACAGAAAAGTAAATTCAGCTCTACAGAAGCAGTGTACTTGGTGAAGTTCTCAACACTGGTTAGTGACAGAATCAAAGCAGATATAGACAGATAGATAGATAGGCCAATAAATAGATAGATACATATAGATAGATGCTAGAGAGATAATGACAGATAGACAATGATAGGTAGATAGATAGACAGACCTATAGATAGATAGATAGATATAGACAGATACTAGAGAGATAGATGATAGATAGATGACAGGTAGATAGACAGATAGAAAATAGAGATAAATAGATAAACAGTAGGTAGTGTCTGCATGCACTTTCGGATCTTTATTTACTCTACATATATTATCTATTTATAGATACTGTGTGCCAAGTTGCACCAGTCGTGTGTGCCTCTTTGTGACCTTATGGACTATAGCCTGCCAGGCTCCTCTGTCCACGGGATTTTCCAGGCCAGAACACTGGAGTGGGTTGCCATGCCCTCCTCCAGGGGCTCTTCCTGACCCAGGGATCCAAGCCGAGTCTCTTAAGTCTCTGGCATTGGCAGGCAGGTTCCTTAGCATTACTGCCCCCTGGGAAACCCATTAGTACTTTAGTTCCTGCTAAATAACCATCTTACTTCCCCTTTCTCACACCCTTCTGAGTCTCTCAACTTCCTCACACATGCTCTTGCTATGTTTCCAAATGTCCTTTTCATACCCGAGATGCAAACCTGACCACTTTCTGGAACTAGGAAATTACATTAGATAAAACCATAGATAAGTAACTGATACTCAAAGTAACTATAAACTAACATTATAAGCTTGTGAGAGTACAACTAAATACTTTTTACTATTTAATATTATTAAATAATATCATTTAATATATGGCAAATAACACTAAAATTAGATATTGTGCATTCATTTTATATCACTAAAGTAAATGTAAATATTAAGAGTTTCTTATAGCTTTATCCTATCTATGTTTTGATAAAATAAAATCAAGAATAAAATCAAAATGCACAGACACAGAAACATTTGGAGCAGATTTAGTTAAAAGTTTAATAAGGAAATAATACTTGAAATAATTCATCCTTTGGAAGTAAGGATGAATCTTTCTGCAATGATTTGATCCATAACGGCTGATCTCTGTTCCCTTCAGAATCCTGGCTTCCTAATGACCTGGTAGGTTTTATGCACACGTTTCCATCCACTCTGACTAGAGCCTGACATTGGAGGGTCCATGAACCCAGTCCCACTCTAAAGGGAGCAACAACGAAGATGCAGGAGGCCAGCGGCAGCTACAGACGGTGGAGAACTCTGCCCACAAGAGTGATATTCCTTAAGCTCGGTAAAGCACACTCTTTCAGAGAATTCTTCAATCTGGGTAAGGCCTCCTCCTCACACTCACTTTCAGTCGTCAAACTTAACACCTCTTTATATAGGTCTAGTCTGACCACAGAAGTACAAGATCTAGAGGACCTGCAATCCCCATCAGTTTTCTGTCCCCATTTCCTGCAAGTTTTCTCCAGACCTCAACTCTGGACTTCAGGCCAAGGATCTTGGTGGCTGTCTACAGGTTTCCGTCCAGGGTCCCAAAGGATATCCCTGACAGAGAGCTGGGCAGCCACGATTAGCTCTGCTCTGGACAGAATGCAGTCTGGGTGAAGACTGGGGGCGGGGGTGCTCTCTCATGCGAGTCAGGGGCTTGGGGAAGAAGCTCACTTCAGTATTTCCTGGAACCTACAGAGACAACTCTAGGCTTCCCTGGTGGCTAAGTGGTAAAGAATCTGCCTGCAATGCATGAGACTAAGGTTCGATCCCTGGGTTGGAAAGATGCTGTGGAGAAGGAAATGGCAACCCACTCCAGTATCCTTGCCTGGAAAATCCCTTGAACAGAGGAGTCTGGTGGGCTACAGTCCATGGGGTCGCAGAGTCAGACACGACTGAGCGACTAACACTTTCCACACACACTTTGTACAGAGATAAGTGGACACCTGTACAAACTCACACACCTCCATCTGGGGTTTCTCAGCCTCACTCACTGCAGTGTGGGGGACCTCAGACAGGAAGAGGGATTATTGTACAGAAACCTCAAGATGCAAAGCTCCAAAGTTTGTCAGATTTCTGGCCCGTCCCTATGGCTGTGGGGTGGGAAACTTTCTAAATACATTCCGCGCTTCACCGGTCTCATCACTGAAGTCATGTTAGCACTGAATTTACTTTTTCTTTCTATTTATGCCCTTAAAACCTTCAATAGTTTTTAAAAGTAGGTGTGCAGAGTAAAAAAGAAAAATAACGACAGCAAGCCTATAAGCCTTAAGATAAGAAAGACCTAGATTCTTTTTTTTTTTTTTTTTAAGGAAAGACCTACATTCTAATGACAGTATCATTACTTGCTGTTCATGGCCCTGCATAAGTTCTTCAAATCTCAGATATCACATTTTCTCATTCTAAAATAAAGAGAAACGTCTACTTTGTTGGATGACAGCAAATCACCTTTGCCTAAAATTATGCTCAATTGTAAATAAACAGTAGCTCCCAGTATTATCATTACAAGCCTCAGTAATATACTATCCATAGAATTCCAGTTACTGTGATGCAGTGATTGTTCTTCTCAGGTATAGTGAAATGATTTTATATCAATCTATGGGATGTTAATGCCGTGGCAAATAGATGGGGAAACAGTGGAAACAGTGACAGACTTTATTTTCTGGGCTCCAAAATCACTGCAGATGGTGACTGCAGCCATGAAATTAAAAGACGCTTGCTCCTGGGAAGAAAACCTATGACCAACATAGACAGCATATTAAAAACCAGAGACATTACTTTGCCAACAAAGGTCCATCTAGTCAAGGCTATGGTTTTTCCAGCAGTCATGTATGGATGTGAGAGTTGGACTATAAAGAAAGGTGAGCACTGAAGAATTGATGCTTTTGAACTGTGGTGTTGGAGAAGACTCTTGAGAGTCCCTTGGACTGCAAGGAGATCCAACCAGTCCATCCTAAAGATCAGTCCTGGGTGTTCATTGGAAGGACTGATGCTGAAGCTGAAACTCCAATACTTTGGCCACCTGATTCCAAGCACTGACTCATTTGAAAAAACCCTGATGCTGGGAAAGACTGAAGGCGGGAGGAGAAGGGGACGTTAGAGGATGAGATGGTTGGATGGCATCACTGACTCGATGGACATGGGTTTGACTAAACTCTGGGAGTTGGTGATAAACAGGGAGGCCTGGCGTGCTGCGGTTCATGGGGTCACAAAGAGTCGGACACGACTGAGCGACTGAACTGAACAGATGGGATGTTAAAGGTTAAGGTTTTTGTTGTCATTTTGCTTTGTTTGTTTGCTTGCTTCTCTGCATCCTGCACTGGTTCTGCTCCCTAGGTGAATACAGGGGCCCCATGTGTCCGGCAGGCCCAGCTTCACATGCTGGGCTGTCCTGTCACCTCAACTACAGCTGACCAAAGACCGGCATCTGAGTCCAAAGCAACCTCTAATGGCCTCTTTATTTCAGGATGACAAGGCTCCCTTAACATATGGCTCACTCAGGCTCCATCCCTTAAATTCAGACATCCTCAGAGTCTCTCCCTGCACCTGGACCGTAATCTACCTTTTACCCCAGCTCACATTTCTCTCCCTGGTTTCCGTGTCTCCTCACCATCCAAGGGCCCTTCTCCTCTGGACCTCCCTCTTTCCCTCTGTCCTTCCCTCTCCCTCCTCCTTCCTCTCTCCCGCCCACCCTCCCTTTCCTTATCTCCTGGTCCTCAGCTCCCTCTTCCTCTCCCCATCCCAGCATTTTGTCTTCCTGTGCCTTAGATTCTCACTGCCAGTTCAAGACTCAATTCTCTTTTCCCTGCCCTGGCATTCGCCCTCTGCCTTGGGACAAGGTCCTTAGGGCCATAGTGCTTTTTGCTACAATTATTTATTTCTTTTGTTTTAAACAGTATCCTTTTAAGTGAGTAAACCTTTAAAAAATTTAAGGAAATAGTACCTTGGAAAAGACCCTGATGCTGGGAGGGATTGAGGGCAGGAGGAGAAGGGGACGACAGAGGATGAGATGTCTGAATGGCATCACTGACTCAATGGACATGGGTTTGAGTGAACTCCGGGAGTTTGTGATGGACAGGGAGGCCTGGCATGCTGCGATTCATGGGGTTGCAAAGAGTCAGACACGACTGAGTGACTAAACTGACTGACTGACTGAGCACATTTAAATAGGAGCTTCTATTTCTAGCAAAGTAGTAGATGATACATTCTGAAAAAATCCTTTCCCTCCCCAATACCCAGAAGTGATGGGAAAATTACAAATACTAAATACAAACCCAAGTTTCTAAGAAAGGAAGAGAAATTCTGTGGCCCAAAGATCAAGAGGTCCTGAAAACAGGTTGTTAAGTAAATATGAATGTCTTGGGAGGTTTTGCAGATGAGAAATTTAGATACTTGAGTCCAGGGTCAGGGGCAGAGTTAGAAGTGAAACCCCGGCATGAGTCAAGACCACTGAAGAAAAAGGAAAAATGTGGGTTTTGTCTAAGCCCTATGGGACCTTCACTGGTGCCACTAATTTGCTTAATAAAATGTAATATAATTGTATACATTTCAGGAAGACAGAGAATGCTCCCACAAGGGAAGATCTACAATGCATCAAAAAATGGTTAGCAGAGAAACTAGAAAAAACATGGGCCATTCTAAGGCATTTAAAAAAACCACATCCAGTAATGGAAGAAAGAAAACAACATATAATTAAAACACTAGACATAAAATATGTAAATGGTGGAGGGATGGTAACAGAGCTAAAGTGTACTACATTCATTCTCCACCACCCCCCCACCCCGCTGGGGGCAGCAGAAATAATTATTAACTTTTAGATTTATTGCTTAATGAAATATATATACTTGAAGCACAAAATTAGGCACTAAAATCATAGAAATAATATAATTTCCATAATAGTGGAGAATGAAATGAAAATAATTCAATTCATAACCAATCAGGAAAGAGAAAAAATAAGATAATAACAGCTGAAAGTATTAAATAAGATAGTAGAAAGAATTCCAAATACATAAGAAATAAAAATAAATGTAAAAGAATTAGGTAATCAGTTAAATAATAGATTGTCAAGCTAGAAGGAAAAAAATCTAAATCCAGCTCTATGCTGGTTATAAGAGATATAACTCATATGTAACTTCTAACCTTGAACAGAAAGTTTAAAAGTAAGGCTGTGAAAAGTTAGACTGAACATTGGTTTTAAAACTTCTCATGTAAGACAAAATCAACTTAAAGCAAAAAAAAAAAAATTATTAGAGATAAAGAGATTCACTACATAAAGACAAAACGTTACATCACCTGACTCTCTATTCTAGCTCTATTGCTTATTGCCAAGCAAAGTCAATATGTTGCTTCACTTTTTATTTATAAAAAGAGACTATTAGCAGTTACACTACTGGGCTGGTACAGCACTCATGATATTGCATGTAAAGCATCTATTAGAATATCTGATAGACATAAAACACACTTTACATGTCACCATCACATTTTTAATACATTAAAAATTATGTATGTGTTACATACATACATGGGAAAAATATGAACGTGACATGTGAAATAACTGAAGTTTGGGAAGCATTGGTTTGGAGTGAAAGGATTCGTATCCACTTTAAATTATAGGATCATTGCCATGGAAATATGAAGACTGTCCCAAAGAACAGATACTTAATGTTGATAACCAGAGTTCATGCTTGGGGACCATAAAAACTATTAGCTGTTCGTTTATGTAATACTGCCAGGTTTAAAATCAGCAATCAGTTCTCCAACACACAGATATAAACATGTAAACACAGCAGGATAAATAGAAGCTTCAGATTGTTAGACAATTCCCATTAGAAATATCCCTTTAGGTTTTGGCATAAAAATATAGTAGCAAATTGAGGTCCTCTCAGAACAATCGCCCTGCTGTTTGAGAGTGAATACAGCACAGAGCATCCTTCCTATAGCCAGTCTGTGTGGCAGAGACCGCACATCAAACAAAAGGGTCACAGCAGTGGTCCTTCAGGAAGCCCTCACATGCTGTGGGAATCACAGAGCACTGAAGCAAAGCTAGTCAACATCTCACCAACAGGCCTGGTCTCCTACACCTGGGTCTGCCCTGAATCCAAAGGTGGCACTTCTGGACATCACTCATAGCCCCGGAGTAAATGCACTGCTCACGCCTGCCGTCAAAAACCAAGATCACAACTACAATCATATCCCTCATGGTGAACAGGGATTTGAACCCCAAAGTTGAATTTTTTCTTTTTCAAAACCATTCCTAGGAAATAAATTGGTTTTATTTGAAAGCTGCTTTAATATAGTCAATTCACTATAGGATTCATAACCTATGCTATTTCCCTTGCATTTAAAAGATGTATAAACTATAGCTTTCTAATAATTTGTTACACTGAAGATGTGCTGTTAGAAGTATGTAAGTTAATTTCTTGTATATTGAGGGGAAATAATAATTAAGAAGAATTACATTTTTATTTCATTTAACAACAGTATTAAATTAAATGTGTAACTTCTTTTAGGATAATTAAATTGGAAAATTACACTCTCTTAAATAAAATCAAGTATGATTTAGTATCATAAACAGATGAGCATGTATTACAAGCAAAGTTAATATAGTTTGTTGGTTTGAACTTTCAAAGATTTTATTTCACCTCAAATAAAATAATAAATGAAACAAATCTTCTAATACAGTCTTCTAAACACACAGTCTTATTTTTCTCATTAAAGAAATGTTTCTAATTAACAGTATCTATGTCCACTGAGCATGCTCTTTAAAATATTTGAAATGCTAAATATTATCTGATTTAATCCTTACAGGGAATTAGATTTCTGCAAACAACAAAACATTAGAGCATACTTTAAATCTCCATATGCAGTGCAGCTATTTTTCCCTAAGAGACAGGAGTTGTCTCTGGGATCTAATTACAAATGATCACTTTGACAAGTAACTCCCATCTTTATGAAGTATTCTGGGCTTCTATCAAATCTTGAAAACTTTGTTATAATTGACCATTTTTATTGCCTATTAAGTAGGAAGCATTTATCTAATACTCTGCTAATCTTCTCAGATTTCAACAAAACATCTTAGTAAGCCTATAAGGAATTGACAGAACAGATCAGTAAAAACAGACAGAATGGAGCTGTTCAAATCAGACTGCTACTGTTTCCCTTCAAACTGCAGTCTTTTTTTTTTTTTGACCACACAGCTTGCAGAATCTTAGTTTCCCCAGCCAGGAATGGAACCAGACCCCTGCAGTAGTACTAAAGGTTTGCAAGGAAGACTCTCACCAGGAAAATCTACTCACTTGCCCCAAGAGCTCGAAGTTGCTACTCTAAGGACTGTCTGTTACTTACATTCATACGTCAAGAGAATTGTGTTTATGTGGTGGACATGGCATGATTTAACAACTCAGCTGCATGACACTTTCAGTCATATGGTATACTAACAAGTATCATTTAGTAATTTCACCATAAAGGTAGAGAGTTTTTAAAGGGCATGTGGCACAGTCTTTCCATCTCTCTATTGCTTCAATCTGGTCATAGGAAATAATACTAGTCCACTCATCAGTCTTAGACAATTAAAACGGAGAAATTCCATGAAAGAATGCCAAAATATATTTCCTTCCTCAGATATTCAATATCCAGCATCTCTCACTGTGTTCCAGTTAGTTTCTCCCCATCACCAAATGTCCATGTTATTTTCCTTTCTTCTTAGGACTTCTGCAGATCTCAGTTGACTTTGTTTGTCCATAGGAGAACAGGAGGGCATGCAAAATAGTGTGGACAGCTTTAAAAATTCCCTCGTGGTCCTTCTGACTATATTCAATGTCAGTAGGCATAACAATAAGTATATAAAAATGTAAATTTCATTTGTTATTCTGAGCTATCAATATAGCAAATAATTTTGCAGTTAAGTATTTTTTCAAATGCCGTTGCAAAATTTCCAAAGATTATTTTTAAATGGTATCCTGTATTCCCTTGCGGAGCTGAAGAACTACCATGAAATTAATGGCATTTGAAATTTTCTGTAATATTTTTCAAGCATAACTGCAATATCAAGATTAATTTTCTGGAAGATACTAAACTATGCACACATTCTCTATCACAACTTAAAATATCGAATAATTTAACCTACAATGTTTTAAAATCTCCAAATAAGCATATTTCCTTAAGTATGTGCCTACTTATTATTATGCCTCCTGACATCCACTGCCAGATTATAGTAATATTCCTGCTCCGAAATTACTATTTGTGTATAGGAGAAAACTTCTCTTAAAAAGCTCTCATATCTTTCAAACTATGATTTCAGTGATATCATACATACTATCATATCATACAAACTATGATTTGTAGAAAAAAAGAACTGCTTTTGAAAATATTCTTTCAAAAAGAGATGACAAAAAGACCGAAAACTATTTGGATCAAATTTGCTCAGCAAGTTTGTTTATCAAAATTCACCTTGATACAGAAAGGCGACCTTGTAGATTAAGGCAAACCTTTGTCAATGCTGACAAAAGTTTATACATGAAGGTCGCTGGGAAACTGTTGATTTTGACAGAACTTCTAAAATTATGTATCATCTGAGTACAACTAAAGGATTTTATAGGATTATACTTGTATTTGGTTTTGTAGTTTGATCTCACATAAAACAACTGAAATTTGTCTGCCTGGAAAGAAATTGATAGACGATAAAAGATGAAAAAAAAATTTGGAGCTATATCACAAAAATTCACCCTCTTTTTGGGATGAACATTTTCTTTGATGCGAAAAATAAAATAAAATAACAACTCAGAAACTTAACATATTCTTTCTGGCTCCCAGAACATGTGCATTTCTTATTATTAACTATGGGACTTCCTGCAATGCGGGACACCTGGGTTTGATCCCTGGGTTAGGAAGATCCCTTGGCGAAGGGAATGGCTACCCAGTCCAGTATTCTGGCTTACAGAATTTCATGGACAGAGGAGCCTGGCAGGCTACAGTCCATGAGGTCACAAAGAGCTGGACATGACTGAGCGACTTTCACTTGTCATGCTACCTCTACTAAAACACTTTACATTCTTTATGGTTGGAAGGGAAGATGTTCTTTGAGAACTATTTAAGCTAATACTAAATTAAAATTATATGTCACATGTAGAACAAATCTGAAAAACAAGGGACCTCAAATCTTTATTGATGCTTATTATTTTGAACTGGGCTTCCCAGGTGGCACAAGTGGTAAAGAAATTGCCTGCCAGTGCAGGAGACATAAGAGACATGGGCTTGAGCCCTGGGTTGAGAAGATCCCCTGGAGAAGGGCACAGCAACCCACTCCCATAGTCTTGCCTGAAGAATCCCATAGGCAGAAGAGTCTGGAGGGCTACAGTCCCTAGGGTCGCAAAGAATCAGACACAGATGAAGCAGCTTAGCACTCAAGCACTTTGGATTACTGTGTTGATTTTGTTCTGTAAGAATTATCCTAGAAATTACTTAAGTTTTAAGTACTTTGAATCCATGACAATATTTTTTTGGAAGAACTTTTAATTCATTCTATATACAAAGGGTTAATTAATATAAACAGTATAGTATATGTTTTTCTACTGTAGTTCCCTGTTTCCATAACCGTTGAAAACATTAAGTATGTTTTGGGTTATTTTGAATGAAGCATTTAGAATGCATCTGGGGGGGAGACACCTGTTTTTCAGTTCACACAGAAACATATGGTTTAACTGGTACCACACCCAATGGTCAAGTATCTTTTGCCTAATCATTATGTCAAACACAAAAGATTCAGGATATGGTCTGTGAATTCCTAATAATCTGAAAATGATCTTTAAGAGATTGGTCATCTAAATATGTTTATATTCTTCAACCTATACACATTTTGTAAGGGCTTAATTTCATTTGTTCCCCAAACAGGGTATTTGAAGATCTCTATGCCCCAACCAGTAACGCTGAAGAAGCTAAAGTTGAATGGTTCTATGAAGATCTACAAGACCTTCTAGAACTACCACCCAAAAAAGATGTTTTTTTCATTGTAGGGGAATGGAATGCAAAAGTAGGAAGTCAAGAAACACCTGGAGGAACAGGCAAATTTGGCCTTGGAGTACGGAATGAAGCAGGGCAAAGGCTAATAGAGTTTTGCCAAGAGAACGTACTGGTCATAGCAAACACCCACTTCCAACAACACAAGAGAGGACTCTACACATGGACATAACCAGATGGTCGACACTGAAATCAGACTGATTATATTCTTTGCAGCCAAAGATGGAGAAGCTCTATACAGTAAGCAAAAACAAGACCGGGAGCTGACTGTGGCTTAGATCATGAATTCCTTATTGCCAAATTCAGACTTAAACTGAAGAAAGTAGGGAAAACCACTAGACCATTCAGGTATGACCTAAATCAAATCCCTTATGATTATACAGTGGAAGTGAGAATAGATTCAAGGGACTATATCTGATAGACAGAGTGCCTGATGAACTATGGACAGAGGTTCATGACACTGTACAGGAGACAGGGATCAAGACCATCCCCATGGAAAAGAAATGCAAAATGGCAAAATCGTTGCTGAGGAGGCCTTACAAATAGCTGTGAAAAGAAGGGAAGTGAAAAGCAAAGGAGAAAAGGAAAGATATTCCCGTTTGAATGCAGAGTTCCAAAGAATAGCCAGGAGAGATAAGAAAGCCTTTCTCAGCGATCAATGCAAAGAAATAGAGGAAAACAACAGAATGGGAAAGACTAGAGATCTCTTCAAGAAAATTAGAGATACCAAGGGAACATTTCATGCAAAGATGGGCTCAATAAAGGACAGAAATGGTATGGACCTAACAGAAGCAGAGATATTAAGAAGAGGTGGCAAGAATACATGCAAGAACTGTACAAGAAAGATCTTCACAAGCCAGATAATCACAATGGTGTGATCACTCACACTCTCCTAGAGCCAGACATCCTGGAATATGAAGTCAAGTGGGCCTTAGGAAGCAACACTATGAACAGAGCTAGCAGAGGTGATGGAATTCCAGTTGAGCTATTTCAGATCCTGAAAGATGATGCTGTGAAAGTGCTGCACTCAATATGCCAGCAAATTTGGAAAACTCAGCAGTGGCCACAGGACTGGAAAAGGTCCGTTTTCATTCCAATCCCAAAGAAAGACAATCCCCCAAAATGCTCAAACTACCACACAATTGCACTCATCTCACACACTAGTAAAGTAATGCTCAAAATTCTCTAAGCCAGGCTTCAGCAATACGTGAACTGTGATCTTCCAGATGTTCAAGCTGGTTTTAGAAAAGGCAGAGGAATCAGAGATCAAATTGCCAACATCTGCTGGATCATTGAAAAAGCAAGAGAGTTCCAGAAAAACATCTATTTCTGCTTTTTTGACTATGCCAAAGCCTTTGACAGTGTGGATCACAATAAACTGTGGAAAATTCTGAAAGAGATGAACATACCAGACCACCTGACCTGCCTCTTGAGAAACCTATATGCAGGTCAGGAAGCAACAGTTAGAATTGGACATGGAACAACAGACTGGTTCCAAATAGGAAAAGGAGTGCGTCAAGGCTGTATATTGTCACCCTGCTTATTTAACTTATATGCAGAGTACATTATGAGAAACACTAGGCTGGAAGAAGCACAAGCAGGAAGCAAGATTGACAGGAAAAATCTCAACAACCTCAGATATGCAAATGACACCACCCTTATGGCAGAAAGTGAAGAGGAACTAAGAAGCCTCTTGATGAAAGCGAAAGAGGAGAGTGAAAAAGTTGGCTTAAAGCTCAACATTCAGAAAACTAAGATCATGGCATCTGGTCCCATCACTTCATGGGAAATTGATGGGGAAACAGTGGAAACAGTGTCAGAGTTTATTTTGGGGGGCTCCAAAATCAGTGCAGATGGTGATTGCAGCCATGAAATTAAAAGATGCTTACTCCTTGGAAGGAAAGTTATGACCAACCTAGACAGCATATTAAAAAGCAGAGACATTACTTTGCCAACAATGGTCCGTCTAGTCAAGGCTATGGTTTTTCCAGTGGTCATGTATGGATGTGAGAGTTGGACGGTGAAGAAAGCTGAGCGCCAAAAAATTGATGCTTTTGAATTGTGGTGTTGGAGAAGACTCTTGAGAGTCCCTTGGACTGCAAGGAGATCCAACCAGTCCATCCTAAAGGAGATCAGTCCTGGGTGTTCATTGGAAGGACTGATGCTGAAGCTGAAACTCCAATATTTTGGCCACCTGATGCAAAGAGTTGACTCATTGGAAAAGACCTTGATGCTGGGAGGGATTGGGGGCAGGAGGAGAAGGGGACATCAGAGGATGAGATGGCTGGATGGCATTACCGACTCGATGGACATGAGTTTGAGTAAACTCCGGGAGTTGGTGATAAAAAGGGAGGCCTGGCGTGCTGCGGTTCATGGGGTTGCAAAGTGTCGGACACGACTGAGCGACTGAACTGAACTGAGCTTACAGCCTTTTATCTCTTAGGCAGTAGGATGCTGGCTATCTAAAATGGAATTTCTCAAACTTCACTTAAAAACTATGCAACACATTAATGGATGTCCCTGGGAAATAGGTCTTCTAGAATGAAATAAGCTTGGTATATGCTGGAGTAAGCAGAGATAAACAAGCTGTTACAAGGTAGAACTTCGCAAAACCTCAAGAACTGTAGTTTGTCCTGTGAATCATTAACACACAAGTGTAGCAAGCAGTGTTTGGGAGATGCCGGCCCATGTATCACACGGGGCAGCCCACTGGTCATCTCAGAGGTGCCTATCTTGACATTTTCTTGGTTCATTACATACTTGGATAGATGGAATCAGAACCAGATATGGTATTTAACTGCCTGCATACTATGGTTCTATATGATATGGACAAGATGGAGTCAGTGGTTTCTCTCTCTCTGGGTCCTTCAGGAGTGTACTGGACTTGGTGGACTTTTAGATACTGAACACTGTCTTCAGGAGGTGCTATAGTGTCTTTTAATCCTTAATGACTTTCAGTATAAAACCCATCCCAGGCAACATACAGCCAAGCATTTCATGTTTCATAGGAAAATATAAGCAAAGATACTTATATGTGAACCCTGAACAACATGGGTTTGAAGTAAGTGAGTTTATATGCTGATTTTTTCAATAAATACAGCACATAATTTAATCTTTAACTAAGTGTGGGGAAAAGTTTGTGTTCAATGTGGAAAGAAAAAACTAGGGTTTGAGTTCTGGTTTTATCTTAACCATCTCAGTTTCCTGCCCACATTGTCAAAGATCTGACCTCTTGTATAAGGAACCAGAACATAAAAAATAGGTTTTAAGCTCTTAAACAGATTATAATCTCCTTGAGTATGTGGCATAGATATTATACTATCATGAAGTCTTGGGAAATAATAAAGTCCTTATGCTTGATTGGATCTCAAAGGTTTGCTGGTACCTATTATGAAATGTAAATATATCTATTATCATATTGACCAGATACTTTATATATGAGCTTGAATACATAGAATTTTAAAACCTATGAAGGTAATTAGCTACTAAAAATAAAGAAATGCAAAACAGTATTATATTGAGAAAAATAAATATTCATAGTGTTATAAGCATTGGGGATATTTAAGATTGAGGAGCCTGCAACCATTTGATATGATTTTGTTCTTTGTTTATTCGTTACAAACTCTCCTCTCAAGTTTTTACCGCAAGGCTGATGGTGGATGCAAGTGTGTGTGTGTGTGTGTGTGTGTTAACATGTGTGTTTGTACACTATGGATATTCCTGGGGAAGAACATATATGAAAAGATAACTAGGTTTGAAATGTCAAAAGGAAGTCTTGCCCCTCCGTATCTCATCCTACCCTCTTTATTCCTAAGTGTTCTAAGAAATCAAACATATACTAATTATGACCTTGAGCATCAGGCCACAGGAAAATAATTTTCACCTTAGCTTCAGGGGAAACTTGTTTAGCCATTAGTTTAACTGCCTGCCTTTACGTAATCCACTTAAATAAAAATAACTCAAACATGCTCCAAGCTACAGAGACAAGAAAGAGGAGCTGAAAACAGGGAAATGCCCAGAGAAAACAGATTTGTCATTAAGAAATTCACTTGTACTGTTTCCAGCTCTAATCTCTGTCTTCATCAACTTCAATAGAAATCATATGAATTAAAGAGGCAAAACATCATCTACCTTCTACTTCGTATCATGGTATAGTATAGTGAGTGTTATCACCGGAAGGACTGATGCTGAAGCTGAAACTCCAAAACTTTGGCCACCTGATGCACAGAACCGACTCATTGGAAAAGACCCTGATGCTGGGAAAGATTGAAGGCAGGAGGAGAAGGGGACAACAGAGGCTGAGATGGTTGGATGGCATCACCGACTCGATGGACATGAGTTTGGGTGAACTCTGGGAGTTGGTGATGGACAGGGAAGCCTGGCGTGCTGCAGTCCATGGGGTTGCAAAGGGTCGACACAACCGAGCGACTGAACTGAACCGATCTGATAAAGTATCATTTTCCACGAAGTAACCTTGGCTCCAATCACTATCCTGTAGTTCCTTCTCAGCCTTTGTACAAAATCATAGTACCTTGAGCTGCCTAAAATTTCTGTGCTTTGCTTTCTTCCTTAGAAGCCATGTTGCCAAATTTTTCCTGAAGATAAATTTTTGAAGACTTTATTCTCCTGAAATTTCAAGAGAATGACAGTGGACCCACATAGCATTCTCAGAGTTGGTTTGTGACATGAATCTATTAATTAGTCATTCTTTATATCATAGGACTCAGGCCACTAGAGTCTATCATGAATATAAATTGTTTTTAGTGATTAAAAGTGAAAAGTTTTTGTTTAATCCCTATTTATCAATATTCTTGCTAAACTGAACAGGTTCTAAAACACAGTATCTTAATAATATTTCAATACAAAAGGATCAGTTATAATCATTTTTACACCCTCTATCCTAGCAGCTCAACAGGTATTTTCTTTAGCTCTTCTAATTCTTTCTTCACTTTTAGAGAACTTAATACTCTGTTAGGACCAGAGGCAGAGAATATTCAAAATAGAAATAAAACGTTCCACTAATATCTTGACTGATCAGAATTTCTCCTGTAGATTCTCAATGAGACACTGTTAATTAACAGTAAGGTAACTGCTCTCAAATTACACCAACAGGTGAGCAAGGTGCAAAGAAATCCAGGAAGACAGAACGCTCTAGGATCATCATCGAAATGTGCAGTCATACCAGCTTTCGGAGTGTTAGGAAGATAACTGCTCCTGTTTTGAACATTTATATTTCATGGGCCTCCCAACAACCCCGAAATGCCTTCAATGAAACTACTACTTCTGGGAACTAGTTAAGAGCAAATACAAAATGTGCCTTGTCCATACTGAGTCTGTTTTACTGAAGCCAGGACCAGATTCCTGAGGTTTTTTCATTTCAGCAAGGGTTATTTACCTCGTGAGAACCAAGATAATTGCTGGTGATTTAAACAAACTACAAGCACATCTCTTACAAGTCCTATAATGTAAAAAAGAGGGATGTGTATTTTGTTATCACCCTCATCTGAAGGTATGCCAACTGCTCGGGGACTGAAGACGAGCTCAGTAGATTACAGCCTGCAGGAAAATGTGGCCTGCTCTCTGTCCTTCTGTAAATAAAACTTTATGGACTACGACTGCGCTCACCTGGGTGCAGAGCTTCTGTACCTCCATGACATTGTAAATCGCCACAACAGAAGCTGTCCAGCAGAGCCTGCAGCATTTACTACCGGGCCCTTTACAGAGAGGCTTCCCAACACAGGACTAAAGAATGCTTTGTGGATTTAATGATATTAGAAGGAATTTTAGGGATTGCTCTGTGGTTACAAGCCCCACCTGATGGGAAGGACCACAGAATCTGGGCAATATTACACAACAGTGAACCAAGGCTCAACACACCCTAGTCCCGGTCATTTCAACGAAAGGCTTTGGCTCCTCTACCTAAACTCTGAGCGAGAATAAGCAGAAGGCAAGGTGGCACTAGTGATGCCCACTCACCTGATCCTGCCCCGAGGCCGCTCAGACTGCTCGGACAGGAAGCTGGTGCTGCTGAGGCGGGAGGCGCTGCTGGTTCGGGACACGGCAGACACGTCGCTGACATCGCTGTCTGAGGACCGGGCGGAGACGTTGTCGCAGCTTCTGTACTGATCTGTGTGTACGTTATACTAAGGAGTGAAAACAAGAGCGTGTGAGCTCCGTTACTGGGTGCTGGGAAGCAGAGATACACACGGTGAGGTTAGCGGCTACTCTGCCCACATCAAGCAAAAGTGCACTTTGCACAAAATTAGGTGTGAAATCTAAAATGACCCAACACTAGCATGATGCATGGCTTCCGACAGAAGCATCATGTGTCCTCTGAATGGTAAGAAGTGGTCTATGAGGACAAAATAATCAAAAGTGTCAATGCTTGGGCGGAAAATGCACTAAATAAATGACTCGCACCTACTTAATACCTCAAAATTGCATTATTCATCTTCTCCAGTACCTCAATTTCTCTTTTCTTGATTTTCATCACTGCCTACAAATTCTACTCACCTTCAACTCTACCTATGAAATAGACTGCTTCCATCTGTCTGTGCTTCCTGAGTTTTTCTAAAACTGATATTTAATTTACCCTACACACTCTCCCTATTTTAAGATGTCACATTTTTTCACATTTTACCAAAAAAATAACTCTCTAAAAAAAAAAGAGTTGATATAAAGCAAAGGGATTATGCCAAAGTCAAGCGAAGCAATGGAGGCAAAGACAGAACTTTGACTTTCTTTCTATTATGGTTTAATTACTCATTTTCATTTTAAACTATTAACTAAATAAAAGAAAGAAAGTTTAAAAAAGGGATTCCTATTAAAATTTCAATATACATTACATCTCATATTTAAAAGTCTTTACTTTTTAACTAATCAATTTATTTGGTTGTGTGGGTCTTATGTGGCATGTGGGATCTAGCTGCCCAACCAGTGATTAAATCTGGGCCCTCTGCATTGGGAGCACACAGTGTTAGCCACTGAACCACCAGTGAAGCCCCTCAACGTGTCTTTGAATCTGTCCTTAGTATTTATTATCAAAGTCTTAGAAATCATTAGGTAAACGTTAAAATTGGTGAAGGTGTCAAAAGTGTCTTTTTTTCTATGTTACTGTCTTATTGCAACGAATCACACGGTGAATAGCTTTATACAGTCTATATTTTTATGTGTGTTTAAATCATAATAAATAGTAAGGTTATATAAGTATCTACAATTTTAAAATAACAAATACAGAATTGATTTTCTATTGTTAGGTATTGGAAGGTAAGATAACTTCTTACCTAAAATAAAAGAACATATAACTAAAGGGACACATGACCATCACTGGCTATTTATATTTCTTATCAAGTGATTTAATTCTGCACTTACGTGCTCAGGTGTGAAAATATCAAATGTTTGTTAAACTTGTAGAAAGACTCATCCTTCCTCTGTATCATGTGAGTTTTAACAAATCTAAAATAATCCAAACTAGTTCAAAAACTTGTATAAAAAATTGTCTTGCTAAAGAATACAACATAAAATGATGCTAAATTGTGGTTCTATATGTACAAAGATAATTATAGGGCAATAATACTTACTTTAAAAGTTCTAGAAAATGGACCATGTCTATTTAATAATTTTTCATATGATAGCAGTTAAGGTTGAAGGTATTTAAATGTCAGTTTTAATTTTCCATCTCTCACATGTATGTGTTGGGCAAAGAATTTCACAATTCCAAATTTATAGAATATCTATAAAATTATATTTCCAAATAATTTATTCATGATTGCATGATTTATTTTTGAAAGTCATATGCTAAATAAAATAATAATCCAAAAGGAAATGCATATATGTTAATGTGTTCAGAAATGAGCTATTTTCATAACTTTGTGTGTGACCTAAAGTTAACATCATTTATGATAATGTATTTCAAGTAGCATGGTAATTTTTATCATCAACTTGTCACATCTGGTAACATGACACTAACTGGCAGGATTCATTCAATCAGAACTTGTTTTTATTTACATAATAGATATAAAAACATAACATGCTCACATGGTGGAAGCTGAATTTAATACTGTTACTGGGGCATAAACATAATTCCAATATTACTTGTCTCTAAAACTATTTTGCTATGTAAATATATTATGTCATTCCTGTAATATTTCCAAACATTGAAATGATAGTTTGTACTTGACAGAGTCTGAATTAATTTGCTTCTAATACAATAAAAATTTATAGCTGTAGGAAATATTCTGGCATGGTGCTGACCCCTGGAACAAAGTCTCCCCTTATTTGGGAAATGCCAGTAATAAGCAGTGAGGACTATAAACTAAGAGTAAGGGAATGTGCATGGAATTATTTCCCCAACTAAAGAAATCCTCCTTTCCTATAAATTATCTGTTCTTCTCCTTTTTGTATATAGACCTCTGCTATTCCTGTCAAGAGACCAAACAAAGAATTTTGAAAGACTGTCATGTTAACATTTTTTTATATTGGAGTAAAGAATAATTCATCATTCTGACACAATGTCACAATTTTATTCACATTTGTAATTTGAAGGAAAGGCTTTACACTCACTTTATACTACTATATCTACTTACTTTCAAAACCTGTTAAAAGTTTAATAACTTTGACTTTTCATCAAGCATGATTCTTTAAATGTCCTATTGAGCAATTAAATATTTTAATGGAAATACATTAAATGTATTTTGAGAAATGCAGCTTCCTCAGGAGAAATTCATATTGATCATATAGGTCCTTGATGTGAAGGAAGTCCTGATAAAAGGGCTGCTGCTTTCATAACTTATAATAAACATTCAGAGGCTCCTACAAAACCTGTCATGTCAACTCTGCCTACTGTTTCTGAGTTACAGAAACAGAAGTGCTCTTTCAAATGTGAGACCTCCATGAAAATTCACTCTCCACTGATGAATTTCACTCTCCCGCCAGGGCATGTGACTCTAACATCAATGAGGACGTAACAGAGTGTCACATTTCAGGGACAGAGGTGTAGTTTTGTATTTTTTCAGAAGCCAAGTTACTGCTAATTCCTTAGTCAGGATGGATATAGGCTCATTTAATACTTTAAGGAGGTGTCAGGTTTGAGACATCTTAGGAATGATACTACATCTGTCTGGTAATTCTTTGTCCTGAAGAAAATCAAATTCTGTTGGCTTTATTATAAATATTTGAAAACAGTTAACCAATTTCTAATTTGGCAGAATTTCAATTAAGGTGCTTTGCTTTAGGCAAAGTGCTGAATGACTAAAAATAAGTCAATTAAAGAATAAAGTTCAAAATTTAGTGTATATTAAATTTATGAAAATACTCGTTCTCAGCTATACAAATACAAACATATCTTTGTAAATTGTTAAAAGTTTGGGGTAAAAGGGTAAATTTAAGAAAGAAAAAGTAAGAGGTTTAACAGAAATTGCTACTGGAAACTATTTAAAAAATTTATTGTAAACATTAAGAATATTAGAATCATGCAGAGCATTTACCTTTTACTTAACCCATAAAATTAAATATAAGTTAATTATTTATTTTACTTTATATATTTTTTCCTGTATTATAGTCTCATGTTTTTTTTAATAGTCTCAAGTTTTTAAAGACATCATATCTTTGATTTCACACTTATCAGTATAACATAATAATTTTATTAATGTAATATAGTAGTATCAATATATGCAGTAAAAGCAATTGTAATATATTTGAAAGTAAAGGGTTTTTTCATATTCAAATGCAATGAAAGAGAAAAAAGAAAAGGATGCCTACGTAAACAAGAAAGGAATGATAGAATATAATATGTCAACTCCATACAAATTAAAAGTCATAGGAGAGCCTCTGAGCCAGGCTGGAATCATGTATACATTTCATTGGCGTCATAGGAAGAGCAAACGGCATCTAAGTTCCAGCTAGGGAATGGAGAGCTGACCACCAAACAGGAAGTCTGCTAATGAAAAGAAAGTATCTCCTTTCTTTGGAGAGAGCCTCGGTTTTCATAAATTTGGTAAATAAGACAGTTGGACTAGAGGGGATCATTTTTAGGTATTTTCAGAATTTGGAATCTCTCAATCAAGATAAACCTACTTTTGATTAGTTATGAAAACAAGTGTTAGTGGTGGTTTAGGGTGGTTTAGGGTCTAGGGCACTTCATTTTAGAGTTTTCTGATCACCTGATGAATGACTAGAGGCCCAGTTCAGAAAGGCTTTCAGGATTTTCTGCTGATTCTTTATTCACCGCTTTCTTGTTTTCTGTGCTGGCTCTACCTCTTTCTGTAGTTCAATCTGACCTCATCCTTTGACATGATGCTAAGAAATTAAGAAAGCATTTACATCTTTGATTAAGCTTTTCTAGTTTAAAGATCCTTCCCAAATGCCACAGTGGAGGAACAAATCCTAAACCTGATTCATAATTCTTACTGCATTTATGTAAAAGAAAACAAAAATGATGATGATATCCATAAAGACAGACAAATAGCTGATTAAGTGATAATATCATAAAGTACAAACCGGAGGGGAAAAACATGTGGAGCAGGAATCAGCAACTCTGGGCAACATCAAGATATTCTGCTTACTAATATTTCTTTCTCTCTCTCTTTTTTTTTTTTTTCTTTTTTTGCTTTACTGAGTTTGCTTTTTAAAATATTGTTTCAGACTCCTAGGAAGTCGGGCTCCACTAGCTCACAGTGACGTTGAGCTTTGTCCAGTTGGAACCTTCTGCAGTTAAACTAAGACATAAAGTCATAAAATGAATGGTAAGACAATGTCCAACACACATGCTTGTATGGTGGGCTGGTAACACATCTGATTCTGTTACCGCCTGTATAGTTTTGTATTAGTTTCTGAATATCTGGCTACATAATGAACAACCTCTAACATTTAAAAATGAGTAGGTTTTTCTAGGTTCATAAAACAAGCTAACAACATTAATTTAGTATAGTTTTTACTTAATTCTGAATTTCTAAAAGGTCATTCCTTCTAAACGGACTCTAGATATCAAGGTATAACACAGGTTATCCTGTAGTGCGCTTCTCTGGCGGCACTAGTGGTAAAGAGCTCGCTTGCCAATGCAGGAGACATAAGAGTTGAGCATTCGATTCCTGGGTCGGGAAGATCCCCTGGAGGAGGCCATGGCAACCCACTCCAGCATTCTTGCCTGGAGAATCCCATGGACAGAGGAGCCTGGTGGACTGCAGTCCATGGGGTTGTAGAGAGTTGGACACGACTGAAGTGACTGGGCACATCCTGTAGTGGCTACTAGCGCTTTTGTAGTCTTTTTAAAAATATTTTTAAAATAAATCAGATAATATATTCAAAATTGCTTACTGAAGCATAAAACTCTATTTCAATTAAAAATCATATTTTAAACAAAATTATCAGATGCTATTTAGCAGTTTATAAACTCCTCAATGCATCCTTACAAAATAACTTTGAAATATAAGTTTTTATTATCTCTTAAAATCGGGTGGATTTCAGTTTTTATGAGTTTAAATCAGTTTTCTTACTAAAGACAGATCAATAAGAAATCTCACATCACACAATTTTCACTCCCTGTGAAATCTCCACAGGAATTATCAACCTCAAATAATATTTAAGACTATAAATCTACATCTTAATATTTAAAATACAATGTTAAATGAAATTCCAGAGATAAAATGGCCTCGTTTACCTTACTGATGTGAATTTGACTACTGACAATCAATAAGTGACTTTAACATTAAGCATTTTCTTTTTTATATAAAACATTTAATCTAAATTTATAAATGGTATGTTACTAAGCTCCTATCTTGTGAACATGTTAAGAGGAGAGAAGTCATGATGCAGGACCATCATCTGAAGCATAATTTCTCTCCTATAACTTAAGGGCTCACTGGTCCTACCTGCTACCCACACTGTACTCTTTTTTTGTTACCAGAGAAATTATTGGTCAGTTACTGGTTTTACCTTGGAATATTGCTCGCGATCAAGTTCTTGACTAGAACCAGACCCTGTTGTCTGCTTAAATCGATGCACTTTCATTTTCATCTGTCTCGTTCGCTCCTCCACTACTAAGCTTGCTGCAAAAACACACAACGGGAATCCATTAAAAGACCGAAGCACCTCTGAGGAACCGAATGGTTTAAGATTTCAATGCTTTTGATAATGAATTCAAATAAAATATCAAAATCACATGATTGACAAACAAAAGGCAGAAGATAAAATGCTAGCAACCGGGGCTCTAACGATGAACGTGACTCAAATCACACAGGATGGGGACACAAAGGTTAGTAACCAAAGCTAAGGACCCTATGTCTTTATCGGAGATGAAATAATATCAATTCCATTCATAAGTGATTATCTGAAACTGAATTTGATTGTGAAAATATGCTCCCTATTGAATGAACTGGTTGCTTGTACATATAAAGCGAACACATCACACAAAGCTACACGTGCTTACTGAGAAGCATGCACTCCAGGCAACACTGTCAGCTGAAGTAGGCACCTAAACACTCCTAACGGAGGAGCATCTGCTTTTCTGAGGCATCCTTATTAAATCCTTCATTTCTACCAACTTTTTTCATGAATATTTGCCAATCTTAAAAATGGACTTGCTAAGGGAAAAGATTCAGTTTCTTTTTCTGAAAGCTCTGTCTGACCACAAAAACGAAATTCGTACTTTTTGAAAATGTGATATAGAACTTTAGGTTTTTAATTTAAACTGTTAATAAACAAGTGTATTCCAGTTAAGCCTTTATTGATCTTCTAAGTAGTGTAGCAGGTGTAACTGTTTAGATGTGAAGTACTGCCTTCAGTAAAGTATGAGCTATTTTAAATCAGAATCCATCACAACTGGCTTAAAGACCCTGTCTTTAATTTTTACATTCTTACAAATGAAAAAAATAAGAATACAGTTGTGGACATGTACCTGTGTTGCATGAAGACTATGTTTATGCTTTATAACTTATCTTTTGCCAATCTCTGCAACAAGTCCTAGAGTTTATTATTAAGTTGTTTACATACACATATGTCTGACCAAAACCCATAGTGTTTTGTAACTAATGTACTGGGGTTTCTGCTAAGAGGTTCTGTGATTTAAAGGAGAATGGGAATATTGATACATCTAATTGACCTGGTTGTCAATTTCCTGTCTAACAGGAGTTTATAAAGACACTTGCTGACAAATATTTTCCATTCCAGTAATTAAACATGGCCCGTGATCCTTGATAAAAGACACCGACACTTGTGGAAATTCAGTAAATATGTAGCTTTGGCTGTGTGTCCAAGTACAGACTAATAGCCCATGAGATAAGTACATGGTGTGAAATGTGTGGTAAATGTTTTGTCTTTTAACACCAAGTTATTAGATATTTTGCTTTAAGTCAGTATATTAGACAGATGATATCAACCCCCAATGACACAGTTACAAGAATTGAAACAGTCACAACACTTGCTTTGAAAAAGTTGACTAGAGGTTGTAAATGATAACTATTGTGATTAATGTGTGCCTCGATAAAGACCTTGGGAAGAGCAGTTTCTAAGTGTGTTAATTACTTGACAATATATAAGGAGTCATAGTAAGTATTGTAAAGCAAAATGCTATGCAAGAGAATTAGGAATTGAGAAAAATCACTGAAAATGGGAGCTGTACTTATAGAAAGCCATAAACCCCATGAGAAAATGTACAGGAGTCTGCTGTCTGCCATCTGCCTGTGATGTGGGTAACTCCTCAGTCATCTGCTTCGGGCTTTGAGGAAGACAGATGAACTGTAAGCACCTGGACTCTACAATTAATGCTTAAAGCAAGTCCAAGTCATCTCTACTTGTGATAAAAGCAGATTTAAATGATGTCAGCTTAATATTCTCAGCAATGACAGACATTGTAAGACATTTTTGACACTGGTTAGCCTATAGCTTTGTAACCTTCACATTCAGCATCATGTAATTCTTGGTGGGGAGCACTGAAAAGATTATTTCCCATGAGCTACAGCCTAAAGCAGTCTGAAATAGTTCTGGTGACTTAACCTTGCCAGGATAGCACCTCGTTTCTTTAAATGAGAGACACAGGATTCTTGGGGTGAGCCTGAGAAACACACAGCAGGGTGGCCAAGAAGTCGTGGAAAAAATTAAGGAAAATGCTTCAGATTGAAGGTGATGTGTGATTAGCAAAGTACACATAGGTTGCAACTGTCTCTTAGAGAAGACCAGGTTTTTCATCCCTGAGAATGAAGGATGGCTTTCCATCTAATAAACCTGGAAGACCCTGCAGACAGGCTGGTTTGTCATCAGCTACATATCTCCAGCTATATTTTGTTTTTATTCTTTCCTAAAGGCAACTCCATCCAGACTCGCAATTCTGAAGGCTCTTCTAAAGTTTACAGAAAGAAATGAGATTTCCTTTCTTTCTTACTCTCATTTCTTCTTCTTTCTCTTTATTAAATGTGGTCTTATTTTTTTTTCCCCCTTGGACGAGGCTGTTCCCTGTGTTGTTTTGCTCTCAAGAGGACCTGCTGGTGGCAAGGGCTGTCTGCCCTTCTGCTTTCAGAGACAGGACAGGACCACGGCGGATACCAAAGGCGAAATGCAGCAGCAATAGCCGCAGGATTTTTAAAGACTTTAAAAAACACCAACAAACTGAATCCTACAATGGTTCAACAACTTCACTCTGACCTCCCAAAAGTGATTAATATACTATCTTTATTCCTAAAGAAGTGAAAGTTGACATCCTCTAAGCTGTCAAAGAAAGAAAATCTCCAAATCATTTTCTTTTCAAAATCCTGACTTGTATCTATGTCCTCAGTGCTCGCTCTCGGATTCCAAGATCAGAAGTGAAATGCAAACAGCTTATCACTGACTTACATCAAAAAGTCAGATAATTACATATAATTCACATTTGTAAAGAGCATTTCTCATTATTTCCTGATGATGTGCACATTAGTGTGTATTCTGAAATAACTGTCAATACAAATGGTCATGTTTCAGTAAAACTGTTTTTTGTAAACATCAATGAAGAGGCTTCAGTGTGAACTGGGCAGTTCTTTAACTTTTCTACATATTTTGTGTAATCTACATTTTATTTTTCAACTGTACATTATGGAATGAAGTGAAATCAATTATGCATTATTGGTGTGTCAATCTAAATAGTGAGAAAATTTATGAGTTAAAATGGAACATTTATCACAAATTGATAAAGAAAACATGATTATTAATGTACATGATCTATAGAGAGAATAATGTACTTGGTAATGATTAGAAATAAATCCTTGGAATATGATTAACCCTTGAGTAACCAGTTAAAAGTAAAATTAATCACAGCCCAGAGAGCTCAAATATCTTACTTTGAAAAAAATGATTATTCATTATTAAATTTTTATATTAACAATGTTAATACTAATAGCAAAATTAAAATATGAAATAAAATATTTTCTAATTCTTCCATAAATCCTAGCATTAAATTTACATTTTAGGAACACTCTGAATACTGGCAGCATTGGAAACTAACAAATCATCAAAGTGCCAGTTACTATTCCTTTTTAAAAATATTTTAAATTTGGAGAACATCTGGATTTTTATTTTTTTTTAAATTTCAATACTGCCACATACTAGAGAGTTAAATAACCTTGCTCATGTTTTATAACAAATGTAATTATCACCTAATTTCACTTAGTATTTTAATGAAAATATAGCTTCAGTTATAATTCCCATAGAGTGATAGTATGATAGTAATATAATTCATTTCCCTTAGCCATTAGAGTATAATTAACACTGTAATTTTATACAGAAGCTTTTTTTAAAAAGCTAGAATTTTTCACTATGCTTTCCAAAAGCTGACTGATGTGTCTGATGTTAAATAAATTGTGTCTTTTAAAAAACAAGTATTAATTTTCCTAAAAGATATTTATTGAATTTCATCCAGTTTCTTTAGATCAACTTTATATCCTCAGTTAATTTTAAATTCTGACATTTTTGCCCATTGAATGTACTTAAATCAAATATCAACTCAACACTGCAATTAAGAAAGTTTAGAACTTTTTTAGAGTTCAAGTTAAAAAAATAAAATACTTGTGAAATCATTTCTTCTAAACTCAATGAGAATAACTAATTGGAGCACAAAGAGTGAGATTTACTAGTTTTTTAATGGAAAATATTAGATATTATTGAATATAAAGTCAGATTAAAATAATTACTTATTTTTTCATGCCCCATGTTGTGCTATGAATTCTTAATCTAGTATTATAGATGATCTTTGGAGAAACTATGACGAAGCTGCAATCATTTGCTTGGACCTATATGCACTTTTCTAGATCTATCCTTTCATAAGATTATTAAAGAGGCCTATGACTTAAAATAAAGCTAAAGAATTATTAATGTCTTCCCTAACCCATCACTGAAAAATTTCCAATGTATCACCTCTTCCGAAGAGAAATGCAGTTTTCTGGGAAACTTCTTTGACTTGGCAGACGTTCATGACCTGCTTTAAAACACTGTAAATATTATGGCCCTGTGTAATGTGAGATAATTATAATTTAAACATCAAATTTTCATAAATATATTTTAAATATTACTCTTGAATGTACAATTATGTAAATACAAATTTGTTCTGCTCTTCAAATTCCTTAAATCTTTCACATTTCTCCCTATGCATCTAGAAATTGACATGAATTTGCAGTTTCAAATGCTTCTGTTTATAGGCAAAACAGATAATCCATACAATATATTGCTAAACCTACATTTTCAAGTATTCTAGGTGAAATATGAGTGCAAAAGGGAATAGGAATAATGAAAATTTCTGTATTAAATATATTAAAGTAAAAAGGTTACTGAGTATTTTTTTTTAATAACAAGATTAGCTAACATATGTGTGAAAGGTAAAACATGGTAACATTTGTACAGGATAACAACCTTGTCTAAAGGTTGCTAACATACTTTATGAAAAATTAGTGCCTCTGCATCCTAGCTGCTTGGTGATACAAAACAAGTTTGGGGACAGTGAAGCCCTGATCTGGGTCTACTGTGTCTCAGAAAGAGTGATGATAAATGACCACAGGCCTGAAAGCTGTCAGAATTAAACATACGAATGAGATATCTGCAATGCCTCAGTTACTGACATCACCCAGGAAATCCCTGCTCTGAAGCTTTTGTTTTCACAAATCACTCCTGGTGGGCACTCAGATACAATGAACAATGTAACAGGAAATGTGGAGATTGGAAAGTAATAAAAGATGAAAAAAATGAGCTGGCTGAATCTGTAAACTTTGTAAGGTGTACAACACAGCCTGAAGAGAAAGAAAGATGCTTTTCTATTAGAAAATTCGAGACTGCAATACTCATCCCTACACATGGGTTTTTAGACTTAGCGGAACACAAACTGTTAAGATGTAGGAACATTCTCCACACATCTGGAAGCAATGGGGTCAAATGGTAAGAACTCAGGACTCAAAAACACTTGGCAGAGATTAAAACCTCAGACATACCACCATTCATCAGTATGAACTTGATCTGTCTTGACATCTCACCTTCACCGTTTTCATTTGCAAAGAAAATGAAAAGTCTAAGACATCACATAGAGTAACTTTCTGCTGTTGGAGTCTCTTGACTCTGTACCATCGCAATAAAGTGTTGACATTTTTCCAATATTTTTAAAAAATAGGAAGCTAACAACTTTCTCTCTTGCTCAACTAATTTCCAGCATTTTTACTTTTTTGTTTGTTTGTTTGTTTGCCAATTTACCAAAACCATAGAAGTTAAGGGGCAAAAATTACCAGTTATATTTGGTTATTTTTTATCTTTTATTATTTTTTTGCCAGTTAAAAGATAAAGCAGTCTTTTCTTGTCCATCCTTATCTTTGGAGTCATACAAGCATAATAAGCAACTTTGATACAATACTCACATACCTACTTTTCTCCCTCTAACATATAGAATATGTGTATCTAAAGAGTAAATATTTAAAATATTTTGACTATACAGCAATGCCCATATTCTGGGTCATTTTCCTAGAATAAAATGCATTTCAATTTGCAAGGGGGGAAATGTGCACTTTCATGATTCTCTTGGATGTTAAGGATTATGCTACAGTAACATAAACAATAAAATAAAAGATACCATCTATCCAGGATGAGAAACATAAAACAAGCAAATAACAGGTGCAAAGTAAAAAGAACCACATCGCCTTTAAGGACTTGAAAAGAGGCTGTGTTTCGGCATAGAAAATTGAAATGAAATATCGATTTAGAAGAAATAGGTAACTTCCATGTATCATCACTTATTTCTCTTTTGTCTGCAGCCAAAACCCCAAGGCCAACTCTTGTTTTAGCTGATTTTCACTCAACTACCTAAAACAAAGTTCAGAATTTCCAGCTCCATATATCACTTAAAGTGTCAAAATAGCCAAGCCCCAGAGTAACAGTGAAAATATTAATCAGATAGTGGACAGATGAGAAAGTCAAACGAAAAATCTGTCATTTTACCCTGCCCTTTTGTTACCCAGACTTAAGTAGCTTTTTATGTGTATGCCCGTCTTAAGAGCGAGCACTGTCCTCCTTACAAGCCACTGCACAGAACACAATCTTTGTGAGAGTAGTTCATGGACTTAAGGCTTCTCTGGGAACCCAAAGGGTCATGCTGTTCATCCCCAGGATCTCTGAACATGTTTATCCATCATTTTTTGTTAATCCAATTACACTGGGTAACAGAATCTATCTTGAAAGGTTTGATGTGGTGTAACTACTAAATTCAATGTCTCCTTTCTTTTTTGCAAAAAGTGGTGACAAACTTTAAAGTTTGCAAAACCAAATTACAGTATTCAGGGGAAATATACAGCTTTAGAGGAGAAAACCCCAAAGGTCGATTCATGGCTAGACATCCACCTTTTATCTTCTCTTGCAGAATCAGGGAGGAAGGGGCAAACCCTTCTCCCTCAAGGGCGCATTTCTGGCAAGCTGACACCTGGTTGATTCAAGCGTTAATACTTCAAAACTTTAAAAGTCTTTAATACTATTATAAAGCATCACATTTGAATCAGCAGAACAGAAAAAAATGGGTCCAAACCAAGAGTTCAGAACTATTGTACATGGATCACTTTCATATATCCCTAAAGTTTAAAAAGAAGGCCAGAATGACAAATATAGGTTTGTGACAAAAAGAGAAATGGACCAATTCGATGCTTTTACTAACAGAGGTCTAAATGTTTATGACTAAACATTCACGAATATTCATGGCAAGTGTTCAAGAAAAGGAAAGCCCTAGAAGATTAAAGAACTTGAAATCTTTACACACAATAACATCAAATGAATCACCTGGGTAATATGCACCTGCTCAAAATGCAGTTAAGAAAAATGTGAACAAAGCTGAAATCCTTTTCTACATAATGACAGTAAAATAATGCTGCCTCTAAAGATTCACAAATAAATTAGTTTACTTATATTGGCAAAAGCCAAGTGACATGATTTTTCTCCTATAATGTGTTTCAGAAGCGCAACTCCATAAACAATAAATAATGTAACATAACATCATTAAAATGATGTTTTTCACTTTTAATCTGAATTACATTTAATTCAGATTAATGCTAATAGTTCCATAAAGGTTATAGTTTGAGTGCTTAGCATTCAAACTACTCTTGTCAACACTTCAAAAAGAAGATACAGATAATTTATTGGAGCATTTTTCTAACAGAAGTTTAAAAATTCGGTTGACTAGAGATAATCCTTAAATGGCCCTTATGACCTGCTTACAATAATTACTATATATTTTATTAGTTAAACAGGACCACAAAACAGATGCGAGCTCATTCCTTTTCAAATCCTTTAGTTACTTGAACTCTAAATGCACTTCATTCTCTTTATGGGTAAACGACACATTTCTTACAAGAAAGGGAATTCTACTTGTAGAAAAGACAGTATAATGGGTTTTGTTATTATTCCAAATTGCTTCCAAAAGGCAAAAAGTTAATGCACTTTAGAGATCCTATCTTAAAGGCATATAAATTAGAAACTTATTATGATAATAACATTTTTTCTCACCTGAAGCCTTTTAATTTCTGGTTCTGTTTTGATCTTCTTATATCATTATTTCGATGCCCCCAAACTACATTCATGGGCTCTTTAAAACTGTCCAAGAAATGTAGCAGAGAGGGAAAAATTGGCTTACTTTGAGAATGAATGATTTAAAATACGCCTATAAAACAGTCTGTGAATCCTAGAAAGATAGGGTACCTCAGCTTCCAACATACAAAGAGGAGGTGTGAAAGAGGTAAGCAAGGTGGTGGGAACATTTCTATTTCCTCAGTTAACGTTTCAAGGTGAGACGGTGCCATCTTAGTCCAAATACAGTGGTTTCCTTTTCTCAGGGTGCAGGGTTCACTTGAAGAACAAGCCAAGGACTGCAAGTCTGCCTCAGTGACATAAAACCGGGTCACCGGGGGTGGCAGGGCCCCGGAGTGGCCTCCCCCACGGGAGGGGGAGGTGACCGCGACCCGAGGAGTGGCCGGGATGCAGGCTGCGGCTTCACGGGCCAGCTGTGTCCTGCAGCAGCTCTGGGCTTCCGGGCACCCTCTGCCCTCTTTCTATAAGAGGAATCACTACACCTTCCTTGGCTTGTCCCGGGTCATCGCCCTGATTATGTGATGTCACACCACAGTGGGAGCTTGGTCAGTGCTGAATGTGGGAGAGGCAGTCAAGCAAAGTGGTTCACCACAAGGGCGTCTGAGTGAGGCTCCAGCCCAGATTCCTGTCCGAGCACTTCCCAAATGAGCAGCTGACCTGGGGCCAGGCTCTGCATCCCTCTATGCTGTAGTCCCCTTGGTTGATAAATGAGGATATGCATAGTTATGTCTCAAAGTGGGGCAGGAATACGATGAGATGAAGAGACGACCCTGTTAATCAAGACACTGACCTACAGGAAGTGCCCTATAACCTCTAACTGATATTAAAAATGTTCAGTATATTACACCTCTCTGGATGTGTTTTACAAAGTATTCTTGAAATCTATATACTGGTCCCCTACGTCCCCTTTGGGTAGGGTGACCAACCGCCCCATCCTGCCCAGAGTTTTCCTGGTTTTAGCACTGAGTATCTTGCATCTTGTGAAACCTCATAAATCCTGGACAAACTGGGAACATCTTACAAATTTGTCTGCAATTCATCAAAAACCACATCTCACTAGGGGTCCTGTAAGCCTGTGCTGTTACCTCCTGTAGTTAAGCCAGTCTGGACCACTCAGGGAAAACTCAGGATAACCTAATTCTAAATTCTAAATACAGTCGACCTCAGAAAGGTCAGCTCACAGCAGCAGGTTTCTACGCAAAACAAAACGTTTTCTTTCCTATGGGGCAGGTGAACCTACAATCTGACTCGACAGAAATTTCTTGGATTTGCTTATATCTTTTCTCACGCTTTTCATGGCTAAGCTGTGGCTCCCGTAAATCCCAGGAAAGAAATGCAGCACCCTGGACTGCTCTCTGCCTTCCTGGCTGCATTTGGAAACAAATCTGTTTGATTGTTTTCAGTCACATGGTACATCCCACAAAGCCTATCTACATCCTATGTCCCAGGAAGACTTGGCAGAATGATGACACACCTCAGTTAGGACAAAAATGACCTTGTTAAAATGTAACAACCTGACATGCTCTGTAGTGAGGTTGTAAAGGTACATAAGTCACACATTTGAAGTTGTACAACCCATGAATTCTGCATTGTCTCGATTGGCAAATTAAAGCTTTGGCTAGTAATAATATAGGAGGAAGAGCTCTCCAAATGAACAACTATTATACTTATTTTCGGCTAAACAAATGAGGTTATTGACCCATCTCCAACATAACATTTTTTCACATACTAAGATTTATCTTGCAAGTCTAAATAAATTCTTCTGAATGTAAGTACAGATGCATTGGCCATTTTTGTACTACTGAACCTAAATTTGTGTTTCTGATACCTGAATTAAAAATGCAAGATGGCCAGAAATCTATGAAAAATCTAGGGACCAAAGCCTAGGATCTCATAACATCTTGATCTGAACATTTTATTTTTATTAATATCTATTCATTGCCTAGTATTTCAGACACTTTGCCAGAATATGTATTATGTGCCAGAATATAAATAAATTTTCATAAACTAAAACTAATAGAAGTACTTGAATATTACCTCCCATTTTCAATCTATGACATTGAGAGACATAACACATACTTCACTGTATTCAAAGTTAGGAATATAAACTTGGGATTTGTGCCTATTAAAATAGAATGCAATCAAGTATAGAGGAAGGAGGTCCGAAGCAGGAGATGGGCTTGTCATCTATGTCACATCACCAGGGTGGATGGGTAAATCTCTGAACCTCTTTCAATCTGAGATTCATCTTTCGTAAAAGGATGATGGTCCTCTCAGGACTAACTTTTAGAGTTACTGGGAACAATAAATTAATTACATCATCAAGCTACAAATAGTGAGCAAAGGTACTTTTGTTAAATTATATAATCTTTTAGCATTGTTAATATTATTTCTTTAAGCTGAAATCTCATATTCAAATATCTAATTATCAAGCCAATAGTCATACCTAACAAGGTGGCACATGAGAGTGGGTTGACGTCTGCATCTACATGAGATTCAAGTACAAAGACGAAACATCACATGTGATCCGAAGGGCCAGGGCAGGTCAGCAAGGTGCCAACACAGCCGGGTAAACAGTTTCCCTCCAGTGTCCCTCAAGAAGGAAGAACTGATGGGTGTTCTAACCCTCCTGGGGCCAAGAGGAGCAGAATTCTGGCAGCCACTTTCCAATGCATGACTGCAGAGGGCCAAATATTCCATAAGGTTACTGCTGTTTAGAAGGAAAACCTAGGGATTTTCTACTCCTTTGCATCACAGACAGTAAGCATTAAACCCTGTATCTATGAGTGCAAGGGAATGCAAAAAAACATAAAATAAATATGCTACTCTTTTCCAAACAGAATTGTTTTCTATTTGTCAGTGTTGAAAATAAATTTTGAAGCAAAAACACTCAATTTTAATCCTCTCTTCTTTGATGTGAACTGCTCACAATACAAAAAATTGACACCAAATGCCCTACAAAATCAGTGCAGGCAAAAAGCTATCTGTTAAATAATGTAGCTCATTATTTAAAAAAATGCAGTTACATAACTCACATACTATGAGAGAAAAGAAACAATATTCAATTGTTAAAAAGTTATGTTAATATTTACCTTTTGTGGATGAGTTATATTTTTCTTGTTCTTCAATGAATTAAATGCACATAATGATGGAAATAAAAGAAAGAAATCAGCAAATTTATAGTTAGACATGGAAATGTGAATCAACACAATGGCATGAATAATAAAAATATGTAACATATAATGTGATATGACAAACTTTAATGACAAACCATGAAGAAGTCTCAAACATGGCACTAAAACCAATCAAAGAAAGAATGAATGCAACAATTTAAAGATTTTAAATAAAAGCATAAACATTGGGAAATTAATATATTTAGAATTTGAAAAAGTATATTTTCTTGCCTTTGAAGAATTGCACAATATTTCAGCACCCACTTTACTAAGATATTTCAATCTTAATATATGATAACATTTTATTATAAATGTACTTAAAAGCATATTTAATATTCAAAATTAACATTTTAATTTCAAAAATGATAGCCTTTCAGATAATTTAAAATTTTATATAATAAATGAAAACATAAATTCCATTTTTTGGTAGGCAGTAGGCATTTTCTTTTCACTGTGGAAAGTATTCTAGAACATTTTCCACCTGGGAAAAAAATATATTCTACTTCAAGTGATCCTTTTCTCCTTCTCAAATTAATTATATTAAACTATCTCAAAGTGAAATGTTCTCTGGAGATTATATTTCTCACACATTCCTTACGAATTTTTCTACCTCCTTGTTGGTACATCATTTACTGGGAAACAATGGCCTATCTAGGTATTTTGAAGGGGCGTGCCATTAATGTTAGGTAGCAGAATATCAGAACAACAACAACAACAAAATAATTGGCACACTGTGTCAGTTTATGAATGATCTTTAAATAGATTTTCTTAAAAAAATACCTATGCTGCACACACACATACAAAATCACTTGGTTGGCTTCAGAAAACCATCCATTTTAACGCAACTGATCATCTTGCTTTCCGTCTCACACTACCTTAGGGTTACACTAATAGGGAATACAACATAGGAACATACCCAGAGGAGTTTCCTGAAAGCCTCTGCTTCAATTATCACATACCTTTGGAGTTACCTAAATGTTAAGGCTACTTTTTCAGCTACTTTATCTCAAAATCTGTATCATAACCACCCCTATGCCTCCTCCCTAACTGTGACATAATCAGATTCCATGTAGAAAATAGCCTAGCATTCCTAATTTTTAAAAGAAATTTTAAAATACATTTTTAAAAGTTTAAGTAAATGTGTTTTTCACATGATGTTAGCCTTTAAAATATATATATATATATATATATATATATATATATATATATTGCTTTCACTATACAAAGAGAGAATGGTTGAACTGAATTACAATGAGGAAAATAAGCATCCAAACAATCTGGATCCTAAACACAATAATGCAGATAATTATATCCAGAAATTATGCATGAATAAAATTATAAGTTCATCAAGAAGTTATAACACTATTCAGGAATCTACATCATTTGAAATATTCACTCTTACCAACCAACTGTCAACTCAGTTTTTTTAATAAAATACAATTATCCTTTGTTAAAAATTTTTTTAAAAAGTAAAAATAAACATAAAATGAGACTGGAAAGAAGGAGTCAAATGTGGGAGGGCCTTCATTGGTTGTAAATAAACTGTGTTTAGCATTAGTCTTCACAGAATACGGAAGTAAATTTTAACATATAATATTAAAGGAAAAAATGACATGATTATATAGCCTTAAGAACATCAATGAACTCCATCTTCAGTAAAATAAGCTAAATTCTATTGAGCCCATGAATAAAATTAGACGTTGATTTTTAAAAACATATTCTAGGAAATACAAAGATGTCATGTGACCTGTTCAGTTTGAAATAGATCCATAATATGATGAAGGTGGGCAGTATCATCATTTACCAATGTCCCGAAGCACATAGTAACAACATACGGTAAGTCAGATCCATTTTAATTATAGAATACACAGATAAAATAGTACATGCTTGTTGTTATATTTTTAAACGATTGTATCTATATGACTCTTAAGATGATAAGCTTTAGGAACCTCAAATAGCAAGTGACTAGGAATGTATTTGTGATATTAACTATCAAAATAACTCCACCAAATTCATCCTCAGTCATTCCTTTCTTCCCACCTCAATTCAATCCTTACAAATTGGTGATTTCTCTGAAAGACAACTGTGAATACGAATATCATAAAGCAGTAATATTGATTGATATTAACAACCAAACATGAGTTTAAAAAAAACACAAAGTCTAGCACACATTCCATCTGGTTTTGTAGAAGCAAGTCTTATTTCTATAGATTAATAAAACTATAATCTCACTATACGAGAGTTATATTCAATACCCTCATATGCTTTTGAATCTTAAGTGTTTTAGCAACTGGAGGAAATGCAAAGAATTTTAGGAACACATGATTTTTGGATATCAATCTTTAGCACACTATGGCCAGTAGTGAGTTGGCAGCTGAACACTAGTACCTTTAGTTCTTTTGGTTGTGCAACAGGAGTCCGTGACTGAATAATTTAAACAAACACCACATTTTTTAAGATAAATTTTAAGACAATTTCATTTAGACTATTGCTAATTGTAGCCTTAATAATATTACATTAATTATGTATGTTATCTTCTCAAAATGTTCCCAAATAAGAGAAAGTTTGTTAAAGACATGAATTGAGAATTCCCATGAATTAATTGCTATTTTAGAAAAGAAAGTCAGAGTTTCACATAGCCTTTTATTTTTCTGATTAGCTAAATGAATAACCTTATAATGACCCTGAATATTAAAGCACAGCATATCAACAGGACGCATGATTTTTAAAAAAGAATACAAATTCAGAATTTATTGTAGCAACATTTTTCTGTCAATAAGATGACACTTCTTAAAATCTACACTAATTTTCTTATAACCAAGTACTCTGTGTACAAAGTCTGTCATATCAGTCTTTGCAAAAGCATATTTATCTTTTTTGACCACTAATATTTCAACGATACATTCAGTAAAGTGCTTTGAGGGGGTAGAACACATATTCAGCAATATAGAAGGAAATATACAAGTTTTACATCAGCAACAACCAACACTGTTGAAAAAAATATTCATAATGTTAACCTTTCAGTTGTTTCAGAGGGATGAAGATTTTTAACACACATTTTAAATATAAGTTGACTGTATTCACATTACAACCCCAAATTAAACATTATTTCACTAAATTGTTTAAAAAATTTATGATAACATTTACTGATAACATATCATTTCACTTACTGAGAAATGGGAAGGCACTCTGAGTCACATGAAGAAATCTGACTCTTTCAACTGTGTTTAACTTTCGGCCAGGTAGCTTAGTGAATTTAATTTCCAGGAAAATATATCCCCCACTCCCACCCCCTCTCTATCTAGAAGATAAAAACAATGGGTATATGCTTAAAATAAGGGAAATTTAAGTGATGTTAACTGTTTAAAGACACTAAAATGTGTTTTCTAAGTCAGTTTTTAATCATCAGACATACAAAAAATACGAGATATTGCAAGTAAGTTCAAATAAAAAAACACTAGCCAAGCCTTCAATATGAGTTTCACTTAAAAATATTTTTAAAATAAGGTTAAATAAGTCTTCTTTTAACACCAAAAATACCGTATTGTACTGAGGTCTTTAAAGTTTTATTTTTTGCCTTGGTACCGTTGGAGGAAGTATCTCTTAAGGGCTCGTTTCTTTTCTTTTAACTGACCATCTAAAATTCATTCATTCACTCACTTAGCAGAAACAGCACAGAGGCACCGATTGTTATACCCAGGTGCTGGGTAACTTGAGTTCTTAGGATTCATCAGACTACATGCAACCAGAATATGATTCTGTTAACAGAAGGCATATATAAAGAGGGGGTTCTCGAAGCCAGGCTCTGGGCCGGCTCCCTCTGTGGATACCTTGTTCTATGCTGCCGCTTCGCACGGGCACCTGCGGGAGCTGCCTGCCCCGGCGGCTGCTGAAGGCGGCGTCCGCGGGCGGGGACCGGGTGGGGCTCGCCTGCCGGTGCGTCCTGCGGGGGAGACAGACAGGGGCAAATCACACGATGAAACCCCGGGAGGGCCTGACAAAAATCCCTGACTTCTTCCTGCTACTATTGAAAGAGCCGCCAAGCCCCTACGTGGGCCTTTGGAAGTAAAATCAAATTCTCTTACATGATGTGCATAAAATGACTATGACCAAAAAAGGGGCCAAAATTGGAAGGGTTCCGCCACAGACAGTGCTGCAGAATGAATTTCTGAACAGGGCAGAACTGAACACTCTTCTTTTCATAAACTGTGCATGAAGCTGTGGCTCGCTGTTCAGGTGTCCATTTTCGGTAGTACTGGAGGGAATGTATCTACTCACAGCCTCTGAATCTTAACAACGTGCGTCAATTATTTACGATAGGCTGCTAGACTGCTACAATTAAATCCATGTAAGTGACGAGAGAAGTTATAGACTTTTATAAGCTACCATTCACTTGCAATTTATTTTTAAATAGGAAACGTCTGAAAAGATATGCATAAAAAGAACCTTGGGCACATGGTATGAAATATACTGGGGAACAGATCAAAATTACAGATATAAATTTAAGAAGCGTGCAGATACATTACTACTGTACCGGAGTAAGCTGGCCTCTAGCTACTATTATTCAAACTTTTTTTTTTTTTATATATATATATATACTTAAGAACTTTAAAGCACTCTCAGAATTTTGTGAACAAAGATGAAAGACTGTTTTTTTTTTCTTTTCTGATTCTTCTTATACATTTTAAAGCAAATATACATTTAATTCCAGGCAATTTCTTATAAAGAACTTCACATAATTAAAAAAAAAAAAAGATATATGAATATGCCACAAACAGATGGAAGGACGGAACACAGGCAAGTTTAGTTTTCAGTGATGGCTGGTTGGCAGGAAGTATAGAAGAGAAGGTCACCAGCACAGTGAAGGCAGATGCAGGCGAGGGTGGATGCGGGGGGTTTAAGTGTCACAAAGAAAGGATCAAGAGCTATGGTGCCGTAATGAGTGAGAGTGTCGAGAGCTCAGGAAGGCACAACACCACAGCGACACCTGGAGGCAGACACTGAACAGCGACCTTGTCAGGAGCGGAGAAGGTGGCGCGGACCCTCCGGGGGCAAGGTGGTGCATAGAGCACAGTGTTCTGACACTAGGGTGCTCGCTCGAGCGGGAGCGAGCGGGATGTTTCCCCCTAAGGACTGGCTGATCAGTCGCTCTCGCGGCTGCGTATCCCCTTCTAGAAAGACATGGTGGGAGAACCCTAAAACATTAGGGTCAGAAAAGATCTTCAGTCAGCAGGTCACATCCACTTTGATACCAGCACATCTGTCCAAGGAAAACCTGGTTACTCGTACAAGACAGTGATTTGTAAAACCCATCCCAATGTTACTGAACGGGACTTCACATCAAACGGACGCGTTATCCCGCACGTGCACGCCCAGTGGTCCTGAGAGAACCCATCTGGGTTCCCCCAGGATGACAAGCCTTCAAGGCCCACAGGGCCGAGACTTTGGACTCTTGTGTCTTACTGAGCTGATCTCTGGTGCCTGGAACACAGCAGCACAGACACCAAGAGCTCAGTAAAGAGATCGGGGCTGCAGAGCAAGCACCGTCAGGACAGTGAACCCGGGGACACTTGAAGCACTTGCCTTCAAGAAGGAGCAATGCACTCTGCACATTCATAATGTTCATAATTGGACTCTGCAATAGGAAGTTCCTACCAAACAGCAAAGGGAAGCTGTCTTCTGAGGTTAATTTAAATAGATCAACAAATTAAAATGATATACGGTGAATGCTTTTTGAGCTGACTAAATGCAAGTGGCTGATATATGGATAAAAACACATCCTCTAATACATAAAGGTATTGGAAAGGATATTTGTCCATATATTGACAGCTGTTTTAATATACTGTTCAAAATTATTATGAAGCCAATTTATAAATTAAGGATTAAGAATTAAAAACTGATGTTTACATGTAAATATATCTATGTACATAATATATATATATGCTTGTTTAAAACATACACATTTTTGCTTTATTTATCATTTTTTGTATTTTCAATAAAGTGCACATTTAATATACCTAATCTGTATTATTTTTCATAGTCATAGAAGCCAAGAAATAACACTTCATCCTTTCGAAAACAATGCTGTAATAGTCAATTAAGTAATTTAAAGTGGTGAGTCAAAAATCCATACTTATCACTATAGGAAATAGTGATACATTAATTACCAAGTGCTTTATTCAACTTTTATTTGGATTGACAATTTTTCTCTTAATTAGAATGTCTTTTGCAGCTGCAGTTATATAGATTCAGGGTATATCCTCTATTTTCAAACAATAAAATGGGAAAATGTCAGATTTTAGAGCATAAAAAGGTACAGCTTAGGTATCTAATGTTCATTTAACCTTTTTGAGCTCTGGATTAATGCTGCATCAGACCCTAAGGCATATCCAGAAACCTGGACGGTCATTTTGATTGCTGAATTAATGGAAGAAAGCTGGCATCATGTATCAAAACTGTTCATTCATTCTGGATTGACTTCTCACATGAACTCCATTCTACATAATTAACTTACATGGGAAGGATCAAGGTATGATCACGTCCTTTCCAATGATATAAATAATGAGTTTTTATCTCTTATTCTTTAAAAGCAATTATCATGAGAATAAATTTCAACACTCCCTTGTAGAAAATACACTCTAATGTGGTTTGAAAGTTTAAAAATATAGTTTTTACCCTAGTCCAGACAAATTTCACAGATCTTGCAATTTCACTAAAATCTTGCTTAATTTCTTAATGCAATTCATAAACTAAAAGAACTTCCTAAATGCAACCTGAAATGTGAATAAATTAGACGAGTCTATATGGCCCCAAAGTAAATGACAAAAATATTTCACCACAGTTCGCTGGTGATCCAGTGGTGAAGGCTTTGCGTTTCCACTGAATGGGGCATGGTTTCAATTCCTGGTTGGGGAACTAAGAGCTCCCATGCCTTGAGACATAGTCAAATATCTATCTATCTATCTATCTAATTTGCCACTTATTTATATAAATATAAAAAAGCAATTTCAGGGGCAAATAAGTGCAAATTCATTTCTCGATGAATGTTACACAGATCCTCCCAAGCCATGAGCTTTCAGGGCCTAAGAATAGTGTGCTCTGTTGGGGATTAATTACTTAGCGCCAGGGCTGTTTTTCCTTTGAAACCAATCACAAGTCCCTCAGGAACAAAACAGCTTCTGCTACCCGCCACTCTATAACTAGTATGGAAGCGCAGACTCTGAGGAGGTGTGGAAACCCTTCCGCCTGAGGATAAAGGAGGCTGGATCACAGGAGGGGGGCAAAGGGGAGTAAGGAGGCAAGGGCTGGAGAAAGATGAGCCAGGCTTTGGAGAAAGAGATGGCAGAGCCAAGGAGTGTTTGTTTCAGAGGAGAGGAAGGAGGGTGAATCAGGAAATTCTGAGGTCCAGGAGTGAGATGGGAGGAAATCCAGACTTTTCCATGAAATGGGACGTGCTGAGAATGTAAAGGTATCCGAGGGAAAGAGACCAGCAAGGAGCAGGACAGAGGATGGACAGGGAGTGAATGATGGAGAAGGAGGGTGATGGGAGAAAAGTGTTCCTCAGCGGGCATCCACATGGTGCCGTCTGCACACACCAGGCTCTAGCGTGTCTGTGTGTGTTCAGATGTGTGCGTGCATGCGTGTAGTGTGGTGTACATATCACATACATACACGTGTGCCTTTTTTGCATTCTCACAACAGCTCTTTAAAGTATTATCATTCCTATGTTATAGATGGGAAAACGGGGGCTAATAGCGTGAACTGCAAAAAGACAAATAACTAGCTTGATAAAGGCAGGACCCAGAGTATATGACGCGCCAACACTGCTCTCTTTTCTGCCTTTGAGACAGGACTAGCTTCTACTATCATGAGATGAAACATGGTAACATCACATCCCTAGATGTATTGTTCATCTTGCAAAACAAAACATAAATGCATGTCCAGTAACAAATTTTTTGATAAGATTTAATAGAATCGTATTTTGAGAGTTTATAGGAACAAAATATATGGAAAATAGTATATAATGAATATCAACTCTGCTTCATATGTCTACACATAACATACTTTTGAAATAAAAATAGTGAGGCTTCTAGAACAAAATATAAATCCAACCTAACTACAACTCCAGTTCACTGTCTCCAAACGAGTTTCTAAATATTTACTGCTGAGTTCAACCCATGCCTACTGTCTTCACCTAAGACTAGTGTTCTTGAAGTGAAGTTAACATTTCCCCACCACAATTTTAGCTTGTTAGACATTTCTGTTGCTGCAAGGAGACTTGCAGGAAATTGCTTCTATTGCTGCTTAAAAATAGAGTCCTTTTTAAAAAATTACTTGCTAAAGGATAGACATGCATGTGGTACTTAAGGTCACCATGGTTCCTCCCGTGGTGGCTGAGACTTTTTTCAGGAGCACCAGCACAACAGAAAATGAATGCGTAAGCAATTCTAAGTATCAACCCTGGCCAAGCATCCCCAGTCAGGATTCAGAAAGCAGGTTCCACAAGAGGAAAAGTCCCCAGAGCAGGACGTGCATCAGTGCTAACAGTCCGCAGAGCTCAGTGCACATGAGGGTGAAAAGATACACATTTATTTACTAAGGAGCTTCCTCAGAGGTTCTGAAGCTCTGCTTCAATGGTTAGCCATGTAAGTCAGAAATCAGTTCTGCCTTTCTTCTATCTAGAAACGGTTATCACAGCTTTCAAAACATTTTCTTGCATGGCTATTCCTGAAAAGGTCACGTTTTTGAGGCCAACAAACGGCCTTAAAAGTTATGATCGCCACACAGCAAATTCTGCCTGAGGCCAAGATGGGTCTGTGTGCTGGGGCTCCTCTGGGGAGCCGTCAATTCCTGAGGCCAAGAATCAGCGTCCAGAGCATTCACACTGTGGCCTCACCCACCTGTAGCTGAACAACTGAGAAGGTATCTTCAAAAGAAATGAGCACTAACGTAAACCTAGAAAATCCAGGCCAATTCTTCCATTGTAATAAGCTATTCATCAATTCCCTTGAAAGCTAAGCATGTGACTATTTACACTCTAATAAAAATCAATGAAGAGCTTTAATTATAAGCAAACAAATTCAAATACCTAACAGGCCTGAGTTTTCTACATGAAAACCTACAAGCAGAGTAAGTAAAGGAAAGAGCCATATGAATAGGGCTCTTAAGCAAACATTTGAGACTGGGGGGAATAGAATCCCTTCTGGGGGGAAGATTTGTGATTATCCACACACATGTGGTGGCTCAGACTGTAAAGAATCCACCTGCAATGCAGGACACCTAGGTTCAATTCCTGGGTTGGGAAGATCCCCTAGAGAAAGAAATAGCAACCCACTCCAGTATTCTTGCCTGGAGAATTACATGGACAGAGGAGCCTGGTGGGCTACAGTCTGCGGGGTTGCAAACAGTCAGACACGACTGAGCAACTAACAACAACAACACATGTGTTCGGTGTTGCCAGGGATGATGCTCAAATACCGCTCATCTGGAGGGAAACACGTTCAGTTGCCTCTAGAATCATCTAACATTCTGTAAAACTGTATCTTATTGTCAAAAAACCTTGTTCATTGATTCTGGAAAATGGCACATGGCAGACATTTAACTAGTAATTGTTAAATGAACTAAAGAGGCCTCAGTGGAATATAAAGAATATGAAACTTTGAGGAAAGTTTTCAATCTTGTGAAAATAAGTGGGAGGAGCTTAAGTAATTTACATTCTGGTAAACAGACTGTATTATAATTAGATGTATTGAGAGTAAAGAAAATGCAAACAGTTACACAATCAGTATTTTCATTACATTCTTCTCATCTATCATCTAGCTAGCTAGCTAGCCACGTATCTATTTCTCTATCCATCAATGTACATATGTATCTATTTCTCTGTCTGTCCACCTATGTATGAATGTGTGCTTGTATGCATGTATGTATGTTGTTCAGTCCCTAGGTTGTGTCCAACTCTTCGTGACCCTACAGACTGCAGCACGCCAGGCTTCCCTGTCCCTCACTATCTTCCTGAGTTTGCTCAAACTCATGTTTATTGTGTCAGTGACGCCATTCAATCATCTCACCCTCTGTGGCCCCCTTCTCCGCCTGCCCTCAGTATTTCCTAGCATCAGGGTCTTTCCCAATGAGCAAGCCAGTTATTCTCATCAGATGGCCAAAGCATTGACCGACAAAGTTTTGAGCGAAAAACATGCTCACTTTTTCAGGAAATCTTGGGGTTTCCACTAGGCCATCCTGACAAACTAGGAATTCTGTAATGGAAAACAGTCCCTTCTGAATTATCCTGACGTACTCACTCGCTGCTGCTGTGCTCCATGTACATCCTGAGTTTGAAATTTCAACTTTGCCTACTGAAGGTATCTTCTAGAGTTTTCTGGGAGGAGAAAAAGTGGAACATTCACTTTAAATTGTATAAAGTGAGCTTCATCATGAGTCCTTCCAATGAATATTCAGGGCTGATTTCCTTTAGGATTGACTTGCTTGAACTCCTGGCAGTCCAAGGGACTCTCAAGAGTATTTTCTAGCACCACAATTCAAAAGCATCAATTCTTCAGCACTCAGCCTTCTCTGTGGTTAAACTCTAACATCCATATACGAACCTTGTCAGCAAAGTGATATCTCTGCTTTTCAATACACTGTCTAGATCTGTCATAGATTTTCTTACAAAGAGCAAGCGTCTTTTAGTTTCATGGAAGCAGTCACCATCCATAGTGATTTTGGAGCCCTAGAAAATAAAATCTGTCACTGTTTCCACTGTTTCCCCATCTATTTGCCATGAAGTGATGGGACCAGATGCCATGATCTTAGTTTCTTGAATGTTTAGTTTTAAGCCAGCTTTTTCACTCTCCTCTTTCACTATCATCAAGAAGCTCTTTTATTCTTCCTCATTTTCTGCTGCTAAAGCAGTATCATCAGCATATTTGTGGTTGTTGATATTTCTCCCAGAAATCTTGATTCCAGTTTGTGATTCATGCATCCCTGCATTTTACATGATGTACTCTGCATATAAGTTAAATAAGCAGGGTGATTACAGCCTTGATGTACTCCTTTCCCAATTTGGAACCAGTCTGTTGTTCCATGTTTGGTCCTAACTGTTGCTTCTTTATCTGCATACTGGTTTCTCTGGAGGCAGGTACGGTGGGTGGTCTGGTATGCCCATCTCTTTAAGAATTTTCCACAGATTGTTGTGATCAAGAGAGTTAAAGACTTTAGTGTAGTCAATGAAACAGAAATAGACTTTTTTTTTTGGGGGGGGCGGATTCCCTTGCTTTTTCTATGATACATTGGATGTTGGCAATTTGATCTCTGGTTCCTCTGCCATTTCTAAATCCAGCTTATACATCTGGAAGTTCTCAGTTCACGTACTCCCGAAGCCTAGCTTGAAGGATTTTGAGTATTACCTTGCTAGCATGTGAAATGACTGCAACTGTATGGCAGTTTGTACACTATTTGACACTGCCTTTCTTTGGATTTGGAAAGAAAACTGACCTTCTCCAGTCCTATGGCCACTGCTGAGCTTTCCAAATTTGCTGGCATATTGAGTGCAGCACTTTAACAGCATCATCTTTTAGGATTTTAAATAGGTCAGCTGGAATTCCATCACACCTGCTAACTTTGTTCATGGTAATTATTCCTCCAGCTCACTTGACTTCACACTCAAAGACATCTGGCTCTAGGTGAGTGACCACACCTTTGTGGTTATCTGGGTCATTAAGACCTTGTTTGTATAGTTTCTCTGTGTATTCCTGCCAACTCTTCTTAATCTCTTCTGCTTCTGTTAGGTCCCTGCCATTTCAGTCCTTTATTGTGCCCATCTTTGCATGAAATGTTCCCTTAGTATCTGCAATACTGTTGAAGTGATCTCTAGTCTTTCCCACTCTACTGTTTTCCTCTTCCTTTTTTTCTTTTTGCATTGTTCACTTAAGAAGGCTTCCTTTTCTCTCCTTGCTATTCTCTTCAACTTTGCATTCAGTTGGGTATATCTTTCCCGTTCTCCTTTGCCTTTTATTTCTCTTCTTTTCTCAGATGTTTGTATGGCCTCCTCGGACAACCATCGTGCCTTTTTCCATTTCTTTTTCTTTGGCATGGCTTTGGTCATCGCCTCCTGTACAATGTTACAAACCTCTGTCCGTAATTCTTCAGGCACTCTTTCTGACGTTATCTGCTTATTTATCTGTTCATCCATATATCTATTTCTCTGTCCATCTATTTTTTTATGTATGTACGTTATCTATCGTGGGCTTTCCCTGGTGGCTTAGTCGTAAAGAATTCGCCTGCAATGCAGGAGATGACAGTTCAATCTCTGGCTTGAGAAGATCCCCTGGAGAAGAAAATGCAACCCACTCCAGTATTCTTGCCTCAGAAATCCCAGGGACAGAGAAGTCTGGCCAGCTACCGTCCACAAGATCACAAAGAATCAGACACAAGTTAGCAGCTAAACCACCACCATCACCACTATTGGCCTATTTTATCTACCTGTCCATCTATGTAAGTATGTATGTATGTATGTATGTATTTCTATCTCTATAAGATGGGTATGTATCTATTTATTCAATGTCTCTGCAAAACTGAATTTCTACTCAGCACTTTTTTTTGGTTCCTGGGATCCTTGTTCCATTGTAAGTGAAGTTGCCTAAATAGTCCATATCTCCATAGATCATGAGCCAGAAGCCAATTCAATCTCCTGTTCACCCACAATGCCTGATGTGACTAATACCTACTCGTTTTTCTAACCTCACCTAAGAGGTATTATCCTCTGGAAAGCTTTCCTTTCTTTGTTGCTCGCTGTTCTATTCCTTGAACTGGACACACAGCTTGGCACATATTTGCTGACTGCATGGACCACTGAACTGCAGTTTCCCTGTCTGCCAAGTTTCCTTCTTATGTCAGCCACGCGGGTGTTTCCCATCTAGCCCTGAGTCTTTCAGCCCACTTTCCAAAGTGGTGTTCACGTGGTCTACAACTTTGGGACTCAGACCAATCATGTGGAAGGAACTGCCGTGGCTCAAGGAGTAGTAAGGTAGAAGTTAAAATGCTATACCACAGCGTGTGAGAGTTTATAGCACATTTATAGCAATCTTTAAGAATTTCTCCCACTTTGTTTTCAACCTCTCTCCAGTCTCCTGAGTCGTCCCCAGTAAGCCTGAGTTCCACAAACTCAAGAGGGTATTTCAGTCCTCAGTGTTATAGCATGCTGTTCCCTTCTCATAGAACACTGTTCCCTTCTCATAGAACTCTTTTTGACACCTACTTTTATGCACCTAGATTAGGTCACCTAACCTCACCTGCAGCCTCTTTTCCTGTGTTCTCACTATGCCTCGCGTCACCTCTATGACGGCTGTGACACCTGAATGCACGCATCCACTTACATCTATGTCACCCTGCACATTCTAGATACTGATAGGATGAGTGGATATATGTTAATTGGATTTTTGGTGTTTCTTTTTTACAACTATGCAAAATTTCTGTCGGTATCTTGAACCTAAAAGCACTTTAAAATTTTATACAAACTGTAAACAAAATACAAGAAATCACTTAATTTCTACATTAACTTAGCGAGTATCTTAAGTTGTAGTTATGAGTAGACTCAGATTATGCATTTGTAGAACAGATTTTAAAGAAGATGGCATCATTTGGATAAATAACAGACACTCAAAATACGTGCATATTTCAGGTAACATATTTATCGGTAACATTTCAATAATCTCAGAAACAAAATATTAATGTCTTAATATGTATATAGGACTATACTGCATTTAATCATTTTTTAGTGATCAGAATGATCACTAAGAGAAATGCATGAGATTTTTCTTAAGCCCTAAGACTTAGGGCAAGTCCTAAGACTTGCCTTCAAACTATCCATCTCTCATTTTTTGAATGAGGCTATCCCCATGGAGGAGATTTCTCAACAGGAAGGTCTCTCTAAGCATCACAACTGTGTTTAAACAACGATCTTGTAAAACGAGAGAGGAGGTGCCCCAGAACATCTCAGTGGAACAGAAGATGCTGCATAGCACAACATCAAGCCTACCTTTCTGCGTCAGAGGCAGTGCCTTTCCTAGTCTGGTTTTGGATGCTAGATCTTTCAGACTTTCTGGAGTGCCTGTGGAATGAAATGTTAAAGAAACACAAAACATATGATGAATCACGCTACAGTCAATCTGGTCATCTTCTACAATGACAAAAGCAATTGACATGGAAAATGGCAACTATTTTACCTAAATGGTTTTGTCAGTCCGTACTTTCTTAAAATAAAACAAAAATGAGAACTGGTGTTGTGTAGAAGACACAATTTCCCACCAGGAGGCACAGAAGCTGACACCCCGCCAGTGTAGACGGGAAAGTCTACAGTCCAGATGTCAAGGAGACTCCTGCTGGCAACTGAGGCGGAAACAAACTCAATGGTGAAACGCAGTGATGAGAAAGATGATGATAGTCGTGGTTCAGGCACTGAAAGACCACACACGGGGGGAGTGCTCGCCACCCTGAAAGTCTCAAACCTGCTGCTACAAAGATGTTTTCCTTTGCTTTTTTCCTCCTGCAAAATTATGCTCTTAGGGAAATGTGTTTGACATAAAGAACGGTATTTAAAAATCAACTATTCAATTTATTTTGAAAATTATCATATACTTTTGTACTCGTGTAGTATTTTAAAAAGCTAATCATCCATCACCAACCAAAGAACTAATAAAGTTAGCAATTTACTCTATATTCTAAAAGTACTTATGTATATTGAACATTTGAAACTTGAAATGCATTTCCCATAGAAATAATGCTCATGCATAGAACTGACCTCCCCAAGGCAGCTTACATACATCTATTCATCCTAAAATGTGTCTGGACTACAATATACTTGAAATAAATAAAAAATGCTGTGGTCAAGAAGCTCACTTATTAAAAAAAAAAGAGAGAGAGACTTTAAAGGCAATAAAGTTTATCCTGGAGAAGAGAATTCTCCAGTATTCTTGCCTGAAGAATTCCACAGACAGAGGAGCCTGGTCGGGCTACAGTCCACTGGGTTGCAAAGAGTCGGACACGACTGAACGACTCTCACTTCAGATAACTGGCTGCCTACAATTTATTTTTATTTTCTGATATCCTTTCCTTCCAACAATGTTAAGGAGAAAACTGGTTTTTGTTTTTGTTTTTTGAGATGTTATTGGCATATATCATCATACTAGTTTCAGACGTGTGACATAATGACAACCCCAATAAGCCTGGTCTATATCCATCACCACTCAAGTCAGAAATTTTCTTGTGATGGGAACCTTTAAGATCTAGTCTCTCATCTCTATTCTTTTGATATATTAATGCCAGATCCTCTAAGTGTCCAGCACAGGTCCAGTTACGTCAGGCCCAGGGGTGCAGGAGCACACAGGAGTCCTGAGCACATGCCTGTGATCAATGAGGAAGACAGAGTTTTCTCCTGGAGCAGAGGGAAGTATCAGGTGCAGAGCAGGAAGTGATCAGGAGGGAGACAGAGGAAAGAGGTCTGCAGACCCAGGGGCCTGAGCTCCAAACAACTATTTGGGAAATTTACACTTGGCCCCAAGGTTCCCTGGTGACTCAGATGGTAAAGAATCTGCCTGCAGTGTGGGAGACCCAAGTTCGATCCCTGGATCAGGAAGATCCCCCAGAGAAGGAAATGGCAACCCACTCCAGCATTCTTGCCTGGAGAATTCCACAGACAAGGAAGCCTGGTGGGCTACAGTCCATGAGGTCACAAAGAGTCAGACACGACTGAGTGACTAACACACACGTTTGGTCCCAAGAGTGTCCTGGGACTGAGACAGACAGAGTCCCTCATCCCCTCTGAGAAGCCTGAGAGCCAAGTGAAGATACAGAGTTTCATGCCAGTTCCTGAAACTCACAATCACTAAGGGTTTTCATTCATTCATTCACCTACTCACTCATTGAACAATACTGTGTTTATATGCCATATGTTGCTCTAGCTGCTTGGGCTATGTCTGTGAACAAAGCAGACAAAATTTCTGCCCTCAAACAATTTGTGTTTTATGGTAAAAGACAAACAATAAACAAGAACCCCTCAAACAAGTAAACTGTATAATATGTCAGATCAATAATAAGAACAATGAGAAAAAGTCAACCAGGGAAACACAGTTCAGAGACGCGCTGGAGGGATGGGGTCTCAGATAAAAGCAGGTTGCAGTTTGAAGAGAGATGTTCTGGAAGGGTGTGTGGGTGCAAAGGGCGGGACCAGAAGCACCTGGCAGGCTTTTGTACCACCTTTCTACATCCCTGCAATGAAAAGGCGATGTGCATCCTTTAGACCTTCTCTGCTTTTCTCCTATCCCTAGTCATTGCTACGAATTCAATGGAGATTTTATTTTCTCTATAAAATTTCAACTCTTCCGCTTCTCATCTCTAAAATTTAATGGGCTCACATGTAAGACTGATCATCACAGTACCTGGTGATACTGATGATGACAGCGCTGATATTAATAATATCAAACATCTACTAAGAACTTGCTGTCTTTTCTCATCTAAGCTCATCAATCCCATGAAGGCACACTTCTCTTTCACCCTTTTAAGAAGAAGGAGATTGAGGCTTGCAGGGGTGAAGTCAGTTGCTCTTACATGGACCCTGCATGTCAAACCACGACGTAACTGAGAGTCTATGATCTCAGTATCTGTGAACACGTTGCATCTGTGGCTTAAATGACACTGGATCATGGCAGCTAAAAACACAGACCCTAGAGCCAAACTGAGGTCCCGCCCACTTTCTGAACAGCTGGGTGATTTCAGTCAATTTACTCAATCTCTATGTGCCTCAGGTTTCTTCTACTTGCAAAGTGGCAAAAATACTATCACCTCAGAGATGCTAACTATAAATATGTCAGTATTACTATTTGCATTATAGTATTTGTAGTATGATGTAGAACAAGGATTTTAGTTTTAGCATTACTTAGAATAGCAAGAGATCAATGCTATAAAAGCATTATTTAAAATGATAATAATATGTATTTGTTTCCCTAAAGTAAAAACTCTTCCTCATCTATAAGAGTATCAACCTCAGAGTCAGTGCCCCTTAACTAGATGATAAATATTCATGCAGAGGTTCATGTGTCTAACTTTTGTTTTTGCTTTTGTTTTTAACCCTCTATTTAAGGATGCTCCTTTTTTTTCTTCAAATGCTTCAGACAATTATTTTTTTGAAGATTCTTCTAAAGCTTTCTACAAAGGATATGTCCTTATAATTTTTCTAACTACTTAAAAGAATCCTGGAGTTAAGTCAAAACGACATACACTTGATTGTAATAATTCAGTGTAAAGCAAGAATAGAGAAGAAAATAGAAAATTCTACTGTCTTTCCTCTGAATATACCGTACACGGTAAAGACAGACTTTTCTTGGAATAGTTTTGTGATGTGTAAACGTGCTTGTGCTCAGTCGCTCAGTTTGGTCTGACTCTTCACGACCCCACGGACTGTAGCTTGTGAGGTTCCTCTGTCCATGGAATTTCCCAGGCAAGAATACTGGAACGGGTTGCCATTTCCTCCTCCAGGGAATCTCCCCGACCCAGGGATTGAACCCACATTGCCTGCATTGGAAGGCAGATTCTTTACCACTAGCACCACCTGGGTTAAAACCATCAGTTTATATTCACGTACTGTTTTCCTGAAACTACTGGCCACAGAATCATAAAAAGGATCAGAGTGAAAGGAACTACCTTCTACCTTACAGTATTCTTTCCTAAGTTCCTTATGGGCAGGCACTGTATCTGGATTATATTGAAACATCAACACCCAGTACATAGTAGCTTCTTGTTAAATATATGTGGAATAAATAAGTGGTTTAAAAAGTAGTATTTTGAGTATGCTACTGGAATTTAAGAGGCTAAAAGACTATAACAAGTAAAAATCTAACTAGGATTATATAATTCAGCTTATATCAATCAATTTAGACATACATTATTTTCTGATCATCAGTAAAACATAAAATACCATATATAAGAAATGCATTCTGGTTACTGACTTATGCATAAGGAAGAGTTATCACTACTGGCCCAATGCATGTTCATCATGATGCAATCAGGCAGCATGGACTCGGTTTTAGAGTCTTAAGGGATGCCAGAATTCAGTTAATCCATCTACACCCACCTAAATCTATAGATAGGGAAATGAGTCCCAGGAAGTGACTGGGTTGAGGGGAATATGGGCCAGAGTCAACTGGTGAGGACAGCGCTGTCAGGGCCCACGATCCTGCCCCTCTGCCATTCAGCAACCCTGAATGACTTGATGGTCACTGAAGGGATCCCTCAACAAAATCAAATAAAACAGTGACAGCATTTCCATCATGCCTTATCTATTTTGGGTTTTAACATGCATTTTGTTACGTTAACATTTTTAATTAACTTTTATTATTCTTAAACAATGTTTCCTTGGTTTAGGTATGCAAGAATCAGAAAATCCTCAGTTTGTTGTTTGTCTTTTAATCACAACTTATAGCTGTATGATTTTGTGCCCAGTTCTTACGGCACAAATGAGGGTTCTTTAAAAGTTATAAAGGTCTATTCAAATACGTTATAACAACAATTATCGTATCATTAAGTGGAAGCAAGAGAAATAATCATAAGAGTGGGGCTGTTCCTAATTAAAGCTAATTTTCTGGAAGTCCTATTTTCAATTACCATTCTCTATTAGATTAAGTATAAAGATTCATAAAATGTACTAATGAAATGAAAAGCAATTGTTAAAAATCTGTCTTTGTGTTACTTTCCTTTCCTTTCCTTATCAATAACTAAGCTCAATTAGAACAATTCCCTGAAGACATTGATAAACACCACTTTTCTAAAGATACTATACTAAAGATACTATTTTATACTATTCTAAAGATACAATACTATTAAAGTGCAAAATTAACATGCTAATAAAATGAAAGTACAATATGTTCTGCTTTGGGGAATAATAAGTTCTACCACATAATGTTTTAATTATAATTAACACTGATGTCATAAGAATATTTCTGTATATATTCTGGCTGACTCTCCAGATGGTCTGATGTGAAATGCAAATCTCCATCATCTTGTTTCCTCATAATTTTGGTAAGAAAACATTAAATTTAGATTAAGAATCTACTTAAGAAATGTTCATATGCAGTGAAGATGGACAGATACAATTTAGATACCTTTTGCTTATTATTGATATTTATGTATATGACTACAAACATTAAAAAGACTAAGTATTTTAGTACCTGAGTATATTTCATTCCTTTAAATTAAGGACATTTCTGAAAAGCATAGATAATAAATGTTATGAAGCAAACAAAAATGACTAGTAGTATCCTGAATTTATAAGTAGTTTTACATTAACTCTGCATCTACACTGCAAAAGTATCATCAATTCTGGAAATTTTCTAATAATCAAATTCTCAAAAATAGTGTTATTTTATTCAATATTTTCCATTTTATTAAACTCACATCAATAAACTGCATCCTTAAAAATATCATGTACAAAAATATGTACACGCATGCAAAAATATTTTTAATCGGAACACTGGAGTCCGTACCTTCAAACTAATGAAGCATTAAAATACATCTTAAAATGTACTAAATAAGAAAATACTCTTATCAACTCACATTTATTAGAATGGTCACTATCAATTTTTAATGTATTTAAAAAGAATATATGTGTCTTGAAAAAGCATTTACCAAAAAGTAACTTAGATGATAGTAATTATGATAGTAATTTATATTCAGAGGTTAAAGCATCCACCTGCAATGTGGGAGACCTGGGTTCGAACCCTGGGTTGGGAAAATCTCCTGGAGAAGGAAATGGCAACCCTCTAGTATTCCTGCCTGGAGAATCCCATGGAGGGAGAAGCCTGGTAGGCTACAGTGCTGGGGTGGCAAAGAGTCGGACAGGACTGAGCGTCTTCACTTTCACTTTCACCACATTTAAAGATGACTGGTTCAACTGTGAGCACTGAACTCAGAAACTTGATGATTCAGGGGTCTATTAAAATACATTTTTTCTAACTTGCTATTCATAAATTTTGGTTAAATATGCAGCCATAAGTAGCTCTAAATTTTATAAGAGAATGATGTTTACACAGGTTCATAAAAGCTACTATTTATATATTAAAATAATGCCATTTACAAAGAAATGCTTTGTTATTGGAAAGTTCTTAGAAGTTTCAACATTTTTAGTAATAAAACTACAAGAAAATGTACACTAAACTTTAAGGTTAAAAAAAAAGCTGGGGTTACAGATTTATGTATTTTTTCCTCATCATTTTAAAAAAATCCTACAACTTCTAGGAAATTTTTTTGATCTAGATAAACATGTTTCCATGTTAATTCCAAATAAAGCTATTGTACCACTTGAAATGACATCAATATTTCTTACTGTTGAAATTAAATTATGGAGAAATGGTACATTAAAAATTGTGTGTGTGTGTACACGCATTATGTGAAATAAGATGGCAAATCAATGTTTTCTAACTCACAAGCAAGCTCTCTTAATCAAATATTTACCTCTTGTATTACTATGCTGCTTTCAAAATAATCAAGTATGCAGGACATCCAGTGACAATATAAATTGTCACTGATTTTAGAATATTTCTTTAAGTTACCAGTTTCCTAGTGCAAAATTTATCTGGTGGCAAATTCTTATGAATATTCACTGTCTCCAGATCTGATGCCATGTTCACTTCACTTGCAAATTTTTCTAAATGAGTAAATAAAGCTTATAAGAGGTAAAAAAGAAAGCAAGTATTAAGCGTTTGCTAGGGTTACCAATGAAATTTTTTTTATATCAACTGATACAGTAATTTCTCATTTTTATGGTACTTGTTACTCATATTTTTATAAAAGTATATTTTAATACTATAAATAATATTATGTTCCCTACAGTAATAAATCATAGGATCAAGCCATTTAAAATGTATTTCCCTTTGTTAGACCCAGAACTTACTTACAAATAAATTATGATAACAAGTAAAATGTACACTCAGAATTACTTATTAGGAATAAGTTGTTACTTATTAGGAAGAGTTTCATTTAATAATCTTATCTAAAAGGAGTATTTCTGCTTCTAAAATCTACCTTTAACAATGATATATACAATCTCTTAAATCAAATGTCATAATTAATTCAGGTTATTAAAAGACAACTAACTTTCAACTAATCCTCATCTCACATATGTTAAGAACTGAAATTATCATTTGGATTTCCATGTTGCTTATTCTAAACCCAGCCAAATTTATGTTTATATTCATTACAAAGACCATCATACTTAATCATCTTATACTCTAGCAGTCATTACATAAAATGAAATCCAGAATAGCCTTCCATAAAAGGAAGTTTTATCTCCTTGTGGCCATGACTGTGTTTTTCTTAAACACTGCTGTGATTCTAGCCATTAGAACGGGTGCACATAAATAAGCACACAATTAATATTTGTTGAATGGATGAGTAGCACTGTGGATGCACATTTTAAAATTTAATTTATATTGTTATTTTATATTCTTATTCAAAAAGACTTTATGTTTATAATAATGTTTAGATTGGAGATTTTACTAATGTTTCTTGTCTGATTTCTAGGATAATAGAAGACATTAGATTTAAACTCCAAATATGTAAGTCATATTAAGGTCTTAAAGATTTAAGCATAATAAAATATTTGAAAGCCTCCATAAATGTCATCTTGGGGTCCAACATTTGTAAGATGACTTATTCATTTTTTTCTGAGTAATGATGTTTATTTTTTCTTTCAAACTGTAATCCTGACAATATCTTGACAATTTACAGATACAGAAAGTAAATCCTATCACTCTTAACTAAAGGTACAATTACTTTACTATATACACACATACTAAAAGATAAATCAGTAAAAACCTGTGTGCTGGCATGACTGGTTGCTCCATATATGAGATACTCCATCTGCTTATCTGCTTAATAAATGTTACCCGTGTGTTGACTGAATTTCTGCTTCACCAGAAGCAAAACAACCAAAACGCCCGTAGCCTTTCATGGCCAGTTGGGAAAAGATATGCACTATGTATAACAACTATCACAAAACAGGAGAACTGGGTGAACTACTAATACACCCCAGAAGGAAAACAAAGCAATGGAAAACACATTGTGGCACTTATGACATCACAGCATGGAGTGGATTCAAAGCACTGATGTTATTTTTAAAAACCTACCTTGATGACTGACCCTAGCCCTTGACAATATTTGGCTTAAAAACACAACATTCATGAAACAGGTAAGAACCAGGTATTCTACCTTAAATCAAGGAATATATCTAAAAGCCTAAACTTCATCATTTACAAAACAAGATGGTGAAGATCAAACCATCAGTCAGAACAACAAAAAAATCAGGTTCCGTGATAGTTTTCAAAATATCTTAAAGCACCTGAGAATCGTAGTCAAGTGTAAACAAAAGCAATAGTTAAACATGTTTCTGGAAAATTGAAACCCTGAAATAAATGCTCATTAAAAGAAAACTCTCCCACTGGACCCAACTTTCTTTGTTTGAACCACGCCCTGTGCATGCTAGTTTCATTTCAGAAAATAGTCTGAGGTGCTTCATCAGAGGTGGACGCGTTCAGTTTTGGAATCTCCACCTCTTGGGCTCTGGCCCCTGAAAGGAAGGCGTAGTAACCACACGGGTCTGGCTACCCTCCACCTGGTGGCCTGCCAGCCTCTGGAAGCCACTTGTCCGGGAGGAGGAAGTACCTGTCATTCTCCGGAGACGCATGCTGGATTTGAATCCTGGGGCTAGGAGGCCGTCTCCTATCTAGGGAGGGGGGCCATCTACCCCTGTTTGCCCAATGAACAAGACAGGAGAAAACAGGACATTTAGTAACTCCTAAAGTAAAAGAATATATGGAACAAAAGGACTGGAAAAGCACCCCAGAAAGGCAAAGTGAAGGCTTTTTGCTCCATAATGTATTCTTCAGTTTTACAAGCCTTGGAAAGATATATGATAATACTGCAAGAAAAGAAAACTGGTAGCCTTATATGTGAATAGAGAAACTTATTTGAGAAGATGTCTGAAATATATTAAGTGTATTTTTTTTTCTTTTCAATGTGCTTGTGTTTCTTTGTATAGCTACAGACACACATCTATATATATATATATGTATGTATATAACTTTACATATATGTATATAAAACTTTACAAGTATGTAAGCTTAAGAATCTAGCAGATATTGAATAAAATAGATTTAAGAAGCTACCAATGCTTACTTGATACAAGGTCTTGAAATTACTGGATTAAAGTGGCAAAGATGAGGTATGTGCATTTGATATAAAACAGAAGAAATAAATGCACTCTCTAGTGTAGAAACAATAACATGAAGAAGTAACTCACAGAAATGCTACTAGTGAAGTCTAAACAAGTTCCCTTGGGGAAAACTGAGGGTTAATAATTGAAATTAAAATATTGTGAACAAAAACCACTGATGTATAGAAGTGGGAAATGCAGATAAATGCCACAGTAAAATTGCATTACCTTTAAAATAGTCCGCTAACCTTAACTTGCAAAAGTATCTATCAGTGAGTTACATAGTTGTTTTCTTATTTCAGCATTTAGAAGAATACTAATTTTTTATGATTAACAATCAAATAAACATTCGAAACTGGGTTCATTTTTTTGTTAAACTATCTTGATGTGCTGTCTGTGTAACTACCAATTACAAACATTTGGGCAAATACTGAAAAGAGGCATGAGGGACTAAAGAGCCCAATTTTGGAAATTTTAATATATTAGATATGCACACTGCAGGCAGGGTAATTTCTCTGCATGCCGGCTTCCTCATATGTATCAAGGGATCACTGAATGTTGTTTAAGACTCATCTCACCATAAGATCTTATAACAATAAAAAGAAGACCAATCCTAATATCTTTTATTTATTTATTTTTTCCTAATATCTTTTAAAAGCCATCTTTCTTTGCTGTTAATAACTTGGCTTCCTGGATTTATCAGACAATCTGCACAAAAGCAGCAGAGGGCTACAGACATGACCAGGGTAGGCTTGGTCAGCAGGCGCTCATCTCAGAACCTCCGGGAAGCCTGTTCATCATCTCACACAGCTTTCAAGGAGGGCTGTGTGCAATTGGTGCAGCAAGTAGAGATACTCAAGAGCAGAATTTGGGCAGAAGACAAAATTGTGTGGCATGTCCTCTGCAATGTGTTATGTGTTTGTGAAATTAAAAATAAATCTGCATTCAAGTGAGTTAATTATTTTAAATGATTTAAATAGCTGGTCAACTCAATTGAAAGGCTTGAAAAAATATCTTTTCACTGCCTTTTGCTCTACAGACACAATAAAGAAAAATATTTCTAAAGTTTTTAAAGAGAATTATAGCTATAGTGTTTTCTACACGAAACTGTACTCAGTCATGAGAAAGCTTAAGGTGTTCTTTGAAAATCCAAATATAGAGTCAATATGATTTTCTTTAAACCTTTTTGAAGGAATAAGCAGTATTCACTTGACAGGATTATGAATAACCTTGCTTCCTGAGGCAAAATTCCAGTCCTTGTGTTTATTTAAATGCAAAAATTAAAGAAAATGCTATAATTATGAAACATGCACAAAAAGCCATGAAGAAGAGATGTACATTTAGAAACAGGGCACAGTGAATGCAAGCTATTAAAGGGAGATTCTGAAGAAACATTTAGCATCATACATTCATATCTGTACACTCAAAGTCCTTCTGAATAGGCTGATATGTAGTCCCAATAAAAAGAAGGTTTGCTTTTCCCTTGCATCTTGGATATGAAAAGAGCAGGATCAACTTATACCTATTTTTTCCCCAAAGGATCAGATAGTACCTAAGTTTTAATAACATACATTTATGAGCATTAAATATACTAATGTTTTATATGTTTTAAAATGTGTGCAACTTCTTTCTCTGTTCCACCTGTCACACAGATGAAGAGGATCAAAGTTAGAATCTTTATTCACTATTACTGAATGAAACGCCTTCCACAACCATTTTCACGCTAGAAGTGAACCCGGCAGGCTATGCTGGAGGCATTCATCGCAAATCTAAACTAAAACAGCTGCTTCTTGATTTCTCTTTCCAAATCATCTTGCCTGCAAATTACATTATTAATGCTTTAATCTCAGATACTTTAAACTCATTAACTCAGGAAGTCTGTTTGCTGAGAGCTCATCCTTTTCACTGGGCTCAAATCAGGGGGGGCAAAGGTCACTCTGATGGCTGTGGGATGAAGGAACAGGTGCAAAGGGGGTCCCTAAATAAGGGGCTACAAAGTTTTGTTTGGCTTTTTTTGGCAGTGACATCAGCTATGCACAGCACAGAATAAGTAATGAATAAATGTCTGCAAATATTTAAGTAGATAATAAAGAGGATAAGATTTGAGGTTTGGGGGTAATCCTGGTAAGAAATAATGAGAAACTAAATTGAGAAGTCAATAGTGGTGAGGAGATACAAGGACTTAGAACTGACTGTCCTCAGTAAGCAATCAAATGGTTCTTACATTGGGGCTTTTCCCCACCATGGATATACCTCAAACCAAATGCACATGTGTTTAAATGTGTAACTAGTATACATGCTTGCATGTGTACTCAGCTTTTAGTGGTGCACAACTCTTGGGCAGAACATGGCCAAGCTGCTTTAGTTACCTGAAAGAGAAAGTATTTGGAAATGCTTCATTCCATAAGCAGCACACATAAAAAGTATCTGTGAAGTTCTGTAATATTAGAAACCAAACCTGACCAGAGGAGAAAACTGATTGTATATATTTTTATGCTCTATCCTCATTATTTATGGAGTTCTTTAAAACATTTCCCCAATACTATTTAAAATTTAACTTAATATAGGTACTTATATTTTGGAATAAGGTTTATCTATTTCAATTCAAGTTAACAGTTGTTAAGTTTTAGGTAGGAACTTCTTTATCTTAGGCCTCGTGTCTTCACGTGGAGGGAAATTCTTTCAGGTCCTGCCTTGGGTGTCTGTCCACCCCAAGGAGGGAGTGGGGGAGACTTTGTGTTAAAGAATCAGGCACAGATTGCTTAGCCCTCTCTGGATTCCTCTTTCCAAATCTGTCTGACTGCAAAACAGCAGACACAAGAGCAAGCAAATCTACACAACAGCCTTCAGACAGACAGCAGAAGCCTCTTGTGGTTCAGCCTCTTTACAGCTTACGGCCTGAAGTCTAGCTCCTGAACTTGTTCACTGTATTTATGGTGATGACTAGATCTCCTACCTTGCAGTTCCTGGGTCTAGTTCACAACTGGACACAGACTTGGGAGCAGAAAATAGAGAGTGTTTTTTTAAGTGCCCTCAAATCCCCAAACTGAGCATTTACTAAGTAAAATAATAATAATAATAATAATGCTATTGCAACAGACAGCAAGGACGAATCAGATATGATCCCTGCCCTCCAGGAGGAAAATCTAGTAAAAGGAAAGAATACACGCCTAAGTGAAATAGACAGTATGTAATACTACGTGAATCCAGAAAAGAGGATCGATAATTCTGCTTGGCAGAGAAAGGGAAGTGGGAGGGGCAGAGAGAGGGAGGTTAGGAGAAGTTTTACAGGAGACATGGTTATTTGACCCCCTTTTTGAAAAATGAGAATAACAACAAAAGGAAAAGAACATTTTAATTTCAATGCAAAGACAATTTCATACAAAAACTAACAGAATGATTAGGAGAGATTATGAGAAATTTAGGGGCAGGAATGACACTGGAAGTGGAGGAGGACTGTAGCATAATCAAAGGGAGGATCTGTTTTGAAGATTCTTGAAGGAGAACTGATAGGATTTACCATTTCATTCAGTGAGACAAAATGAGCAGAAGTATTTCCAGATTATGTGGATGGTTAGATGTCAAATTTGTCAAAGCACAGGGACATGTCAGAAAACAAAGCACTTTGCTGTCAAAGGGTGTGAGGGGAGACAGTGAACTTGATGCCCGCAGGGTCTGTCAATCACTGAGGAACTTAGGCATTTTCAGGGGAAGGTTTGGCCTGACCAGCTACAGTGGACTGTGGTCCTCATAGGTATTAGTGTGGACACTTTTGATAGACTATGCATTTCAGAGATGGGATGGGTGAGCAACAGAGGAAAGCTGAGAGGGAGACAGGGGGAAAAGAAACCTGTAAAGGAGACTGACTTAACATGGAGGCGTTAGGGAATTTGTAGAGGGCGCTTGAGAAAGGAAAGATTCTAGAGGCAGCGGTGACCGTAAAATGTTGTAAAATGCTGCTGGGCCACTAGAGGCCAAGGTAACCCATGGCAGGGTTTTAGCACAGGGGTGGGACTGCAGAACTCTCTGGGAGGCACAAAAAGGAGGTGGCAAGTACAGACTGATGGAGTTTAGTAAGGCTACGGTTTCTGTAAAAGGTCTAAGAAGAAGATAAAGCATCCGAGAAAAGGACTCATTCTCCAGCGGCTCTAAAAATCAGTGTTTCTGGATACGTAAGCGACATGCTGTTTGAAAAACTGGGAAAGGAAAGGCTAGGAGCAGACATGTAACTCACTCCTTTGAGATGAGGGACCAGGGAGAACTGATGACCTCAAGCTGACCTTGACACAGAGGAAGGAATGTACAAGGACCTTGACCGGACCTCCTTGTGAACATGCAGTGGTATTTGCTAGAGAAAAGATGAAAGCCAGCCATTTCCATTAGATGTCTTCAGTTGGACAAAGCCAGTCTTTCTGGTTATCTTCCATTGCAAATGAACCTCAAATTTCTTGACTTACGGGTCATGATTGGATGGGGCTAAGGGTAATATGTGTTTTTTCTAGTTGTGCAATCCACAGAATACATACCAGAGGTGCTCAAACACAGAAATGACCTCCTTCGAAAACAGGGCTTCCATTGGCTTATATGGCAATTTATGTCTTAACCCAGGCCAAACCATTCTCCTAAGGAAGACAAGGTCATTCTGATGGTTTTGGGGTAGTTCAGGAGAAGAACATGCTAATTGTGCCTGCTGCTCCTATATCTTGGAAACATGAGTGACGTGTGGCGGTGGGTGTTGACTCAGCTTTAACAATTTCACACTTGGTACTAACACAGAACTTCCTCTGCTCCCAAGGTTAGTGAGGAAACTTCAGAAAAGCCTCCTAAGTAGGTAGAACACTATAGAAATGGTCATCGAAATGGTTTAGAGTCAGCAAACTGCTTAACCTCAACAGGTGATAAAGCTGTGGAAACATGGTACTGTCTCAAGAAAATGAACTTACGTGTCTAACAACTTTCCTCTAACATTGGGTCTACTATGTACCTGTCAGGCGTTAACCAGCTCTCTGCTCCATCACAAGAGCTACGTAATCTGGAAAACCCTGGAATCCTCCCCAGTGCCTTCAATCCTATCTGTGGATGGACAAGTGCATCTTCCAAAAAGCACAAAGCCCCCGCTGCTGGCCCTGTTCTGTCCTGTCTCGAAGCTGTTCAGGAGTCTGAGCGTGCATGAGCAGCATCTTCCACACCAAAATGCATCTATAATGTCTGCAACCTCCCTGATGAAAACCCTTCTCATTTTGGTTCTTCTTGACAAGAAACTGGCCCCAATAAATTAAAGATCATTAGTAATACCAATTCCTGAATTCTTGCCCCTTTTTCATTTTAAGGGGAAATTTCTTTCTTTTTTTTAAATACATAGAGTGAACATAAGTTTCAAGCATATTTTATTTTCTTCTATCAAAATTAAATATCACAAGTGAGTGCCCTCAGACTTCACTATGACCTGTAAAATAACTGTGGTCGGATTATCTGCCTACAGGTTAGCCTGTTCTAAGGGTATTTCTGAGAGATTAAATTCAGCAGCATATGGGTTTGTGAATTCTATAGCTTCAGCACAACAAGAGAACACATGCTAGACAGGATTCAACAAAAGAATGTCACCGTCCAGTGCAGTGGCCACAGAGCACTGTGAAAAAAGGAAAGCTGAATATCTCACTAGAGGTTTTTAGATTATATGTTAGAATGATAACAGTTCACATACATACTAAAGTATTAAAGTAATTTCACATCTTTAAGATGGCAAGCAGAAAATTTTAAGTGATACTTATAACTCAAATTGTACTTCTATTAGACAGAACTAATACAGATGATATTTAAGATGTTCGGGTGGTGTTCTGCCATCAGCAGGTTCCACTGATTCATTCTACCCTTGATTTAACACCAACTCAAACATATAAAGAAATAACATAAAATATTTTTCTTGCTACTCTTGGAATTGTTTGGGGAAGCGTAATACAAAACAAATGCGAATAGTGAAACAATTTCAGTTGTGCTTTTAATGGAGCCTATAGTCATTTCAACTAAAATGTATAAACGTACTGTTTACTCATGTACAAATTTACTCTTACAAATGTAAAAAAAAAAAAACAAGATGTAAGTTGGATTCCATTGTTTTCTGACATAAATGTTGCCAATACAAAATAATGCAAAATTAAAAAGCAGATTGTTTTGGAATAATCTTATGAAGACACTGAACATGAATGTGTCTACCTGAACCTATTCAATTCTAGAAATAAATGTTTCATAAATAAATAGAATCAGACTATAAAGATTGCTAAAGCAAAGCTTTAAATAGCCTCAAAAGAAGAGGAAAAGTGGGTTACATTAGCACAATGAAACATTTTTTTTCAGGATTTGTGATGAGGTAGTATCTCCCGTGAATGACTTCTAATTGAAGAGAGATAACATTTATAATGAACACTATCAAATATAACCAAGTTTACTGGAATAGAAAATTCCACCAGAAAATTAGCTGCTCACATAGAAGACAGGTTAAAACGTGATCACTGAATACCTTTAAATTAAAATCAGACTTACTAATTGATCAATTAAAAGTGTTAAGCAAAATTATGTATGTGTGTATAGGAGCCTGGTAGGCTACAGTCCATGGGGTCGCAAAGAGTCGGACACGACTGAGCGACTTCACTTTCTTTCTTTCACTTTATTTTTGTAAGCATCAGGAAATCTGTGATAAACATACCACATTTTGTTGTCAAAACATAATTTAATAAAAACAGGATCTATATCAATGAGAAAGTTGATTTAAAAGAGTGAATGTAGATGCACAAAGGAAGTGCTCTATCTGAATAAGATTCTCGTTTTGAGTTTATAGAAGATTGTTGTTGAACCTACAGGAACTATTTATCAGCACATCTACTATGTGATTTTCTGCTTCAGATAACTCCCTGTCCCCATAACCATATCAGCGTACTGAAGGCTCCCTGAGCAGACGTAAAGAAAACCACAGAAAGGCAACAGAAGGGAGAAGCAGCAGCCAGAAGCAGTTACAAATCACATCACGCCATTCGCAACAACACGCACAGAAATATGTGTATGTGTGTCCTGGGCTCCCCCACGTACACATATATCTCTGCAGGGACTTGGACGGGAGGGAGGGGCGAGGCAGACAGGTGGCATGTGAACATGGATGAACAACCTGTGAGGCTCCGAGACGCGAAACACAGTGATGGGGAAAAAAAGTGACCGTACGAAATGATAGGAGATTAAGAAAGTCTTTAACGGTATACCTTTCTCGTTCTGGTGAATGCAAACTAGCATCTGGTCTCAAGCAGTTGGTACTAGCACTCCTCGCCCTGTCAAGGGAGGGCTGCAGGTCACTAGTGCCAGCGCATTGCATCCAGGGTGGAGGAGGAAGACAGAGAAAACAGAAAGAGGAAGACCAGTTAGAGAGGAAACCATCCAATCCTGCCCCTGTACACAAACTGCAGGGTCACTGCGCCGCGTTCACACGGGGTGAGCACCGACAGGATGGCCATGCACCATTTTGTTTAGAAAGTGACACTAAACAAATATTATGCTTGAATTGCTTCGCATAATTTTTAAAAGGGGTCTCAGACTGAAAACAAACAAACAAAAAAAAATAAGACTAAATCACACCTACTCATGAAAAAACTGGATTACAGAAAGCACTGAAACGCAATGCCTAACACTCCGTTACCAAGGACGGATGCCACACCAAAACAAAATGAAGGACAGCAGAGGAGGAAAACCGTACAACTCAGCTACTCTGGATCAAACACTGGACAGGGGAGGTGGGAGGGATGACGTCCAGACGTCCTTACCCAACCAGAATCTCATCAGTAAACCTCAGTGCTCTCGAGTGAAAGCATTCATGGTGAAGGGTTTTGGTTTTGGTACGTGCAGGCAGGATTGAGCTCCACAAAGTAAAATTATCCAAAAATGAAATAAAATAAATTAATTCTCATAATTAAAATCAACAAGTAACACAGCAAAAACAAAAAGAAAAAAGATGACAATGACTAGAAACCTAACATTTGAGTATGTTGATTTCATTTAGAGAAGTACGCTAGCATAAGTTTTATAATTTAAATCATCTTATTTTTATTTGCAATTAATTCTTATTAGTTTTTCTACACTGTTGCGTTTCTGCTGGACAGCAAAGCGAATCAGTTTTATATGTATATTTATTGTATATATATGTATATTCACTCTCTATTAGGTTCTTCTCCCATATAGGTTATTACAGAGTATTGAGTAGAGTTCTCTGTGCTGCAGAGCAGGTCCTTATTAGTTACTACTTTAAATACAGTGGTGTTTATATAGTGTTTTATTTGTCAGTCCCAGTCTCCCAGTTTACCCTCCCCCTACCCTCCCTTAAAGTTATTTTTAGAAGTCATTAGTGTTTCTGAGTATATAATTAATTTTAAGAAGAAATGCTAATGTTTTATTAGAATGTAACACTTGCTATTTTTAGCAGGCTGGGGATTAGGGATTAGTTTGTAACTGAGACTCACTGTTATGACTCTTACCTGTAAATATCCCAGTGAGAACAGTTCTCTAATAAGGGCATCTTAGGCGGTAATGTTTTATAGTGCCTAACAAGATGTCTGGAACGTGGCAATGGAGACACGCAGGAAACAGAAAAATATACATGAAGTGAGTTTTATTAGAATATGAAATAAGTAAGAGGCCTAGAAAGCTAAAAAGACCAATCTTTTGTTTTTCTCAGAAGGACCACCTTGATAATTTGAAGGTAGGAATAGAACTATTAAATATGGAATTACAAACATCTCTGTGCATAATTAAGATACTCTAAATTATAGTTCAAAAGCCTTAATTTGAAAAAGATCTGTGACCTATACTCCATCTAGTAACAGGCATGAAACTTACTATTTAACTCCTGATTTAATATTATACCTACTTGTTTGGAAAAGTGACAACTCATGGTTAAAAGCACTAACCAAATAATTCATGAAACTTGGGAATTAATGTGACTAAAAGCTAATACCCTAATAAGAAGGAAAATGCTAACCAGTATTTCGGGGAAAAGGCTGGCCATGGTACTGACCAGGCAGTAAAGGGGGAAGATGAGCAGATGACTACATGAGGGTGAGTCCTTTCCACTTATCAGCTTTTGGATACAAACCCAGCAACAGCTAACAATCACTGGAAACTGGGTGAGATGGATATTAGCTGCAATCAGAATATTAATTCTGATTTGGCAGAAAAAACGGCAGAAACAAGTGAATTCATCTGAATTCACTTAAAACCTATGAGGGTTTCTGGCTGTCTATAGGACAAATGAGTCCCAGTCAATTAATATTTTGATAATTTAAATTTAATAATATTTCTACAAATTTAACTATCCATTATGAAAATATATTGCCCATTTGGCTTACATTAAAGTTTGATAAATTGATAATGGATTAAACATTTGCTTAGGACATATTAAATATCAAACACCCCCTCCCCCAGTTTATTCATGTTTATACTAATGGTTGAATTGGCAAATCTCTTAAAACGTTTGTTTAAAATGTACTAAAGTATCACCTTCAAGCACCAATTAAGGCCACTTAAACTGAAGCAAATGATTCAGCCTACCTCACAAACAATAGAAACCTCTTCTCAACTCCTAAACCTAAGGCAACTATCTTACGAAACAGGTTGCCATATAACTTTTCTAAGTAATTGGTTCAAAAATGATTTGGGGAGGAGTACACTCTAATTGGGGTCAGAAGAGAATGGAAACAATAAAAAATAGCACACAGTTTACAGAATGAAGGTACAGTTGACTTTGCCATTTACTGACTGTGAACCTGGGTGATTCAAGTCAAATCATCCAGCCTTTTTCTACGTCTGTATCATGGGAGAAATAATCTTTAATGGGGACGCTGTCCATGAGCATTAAATGAAATAATAGGTACAAAGGATCTAGGACACAGTAAGGAAGCCACAGCATTTTCTGTACCACATGACTTTCTCAGGAAATGCTCTATGAAAAGATTATTTGATATGACAATAATAGGAGGGGATGAATTAAACAATATGGGACAGATATCTGTAGCACACAACTTTGGTATGCTTTGCATATAAAATCTAGGCACTGATTTTAATTTGCAAAGTTTTCAAAATATGTTTGACTTGCAAACTCTTAAACAGGTTGAACTCTGTGCAAGACTAACTCCTTGTCAAATTTTTTGGGGAAAAAAAAAAACTAGTTTAGTGGAAAACTTCCAATAGAGCTGATTTTGAATCCTTGCTAAGTTACATATCAAACAAAACTTTCTTAGCCTCTTTCCTCAACTGGGAAATGAAGGCAATAATATTAATGTGATACAACTTTGTCAGGATAATGAGAAAAAATACATTAATTAATTAGCACAGTTCTTTGTAGTCAATGAATGTTATTCTCCTTGTTTACTGAAAAGTAGTAAATCCACAGGTTTTATTCTTAAAACTCATAAATGAATATGACAGGCTGTATCTTGATGATATAATTTAACAAAATGATGAAACTACTAGTTATTTTATCATGCATATTATGGTATTTTACCTTGAGAAATGAAATATAAGGGAAAGAAAAACAATATATTTACTAATTCTATATATATTATTGGTGTAAGAGTGTTAAAAATACCCACACTTTGGTGCCTAATAAACATGAAGGCTGTTCTTTGCTTTTGTTTTATGGTTGGAGTCATGTCAACAGGAATACGAGAAAACTTTCTGAATCGGTAAAGAAATCATTCCTATTAACCTGTTTGTCAGGACAGCTAATAGTAAGGCTGGAAACTTCAGCATTATAAAGAATCTCAGTTGATTTTTATAACAGTTATGATTTTACATGATTTCTCCAGTTTGGAAGCAGAACTGACATTCCTCACTTTTCCCTGCGGCACTTCACACGAAGCCATCTTTATTTCGAGGCAAGTTTTACACGTGTACAACCTTAGGGCTTATGTGTGTTAAGCACGTAGTTGTGGTAAGCACGTGTGCTTACCGTGGCCATGGGAGTGACCATGTTCACCACCTCAGCAGAAGCCCATGTCTTCAAAGACACAATAAATCTGCGTGGGCACTGGCAGGATTTCCAGGTACAGCTCTTTCATTCTCTTTCCTACTTACTCTTTACTGGCCACAATATTTGAAAGAGTTTGTCTGTGTGTCGGTTTGTTGGCTTTACTGAATTATTACTTGTTGCCCTTTCATTAACTCCATACTGACAATAAATATGCACAGATTAGCTTGTAAGTAATCTGTAAGACGATTTATCTGGGATATGAGATCTAAGAGATGTAACACGATGAAAATAAAGCACTAGGTTCCAATTTAGAGGACAGTATTATGCCCCCTTTCGTTCTCATCTTTAAAAAGCCTTCTACTCTTATGTGCTTCATGAGAACGTTTGTGGTGGAGCACTTCTGAACCGGTGGGGGCATGAAGGATTGGAGGGTTTGGAAGTTTACATGTCAAATATCCTCACTCTTTATCAAGACAGGAACTGAAGCTCAGCTATTAAAAATGAAAACAGTCAAGATTTTATTAAAATCAAACAAAGAAAACAACAATAGAATATGAAACAGACAAAAATTTTATAAAGAAAAAGGCTAAAACAAAGCAAACTTATAATGATGCGAACAGTAACACTGCCACGCACAGAAGATCAGACTTTTGTGACTTGATGGGTGTATGTGGCAGGCCTGGGGACCCCTCACAGCGAGGTGATAGAATTTTAATTGCAGAAATCGGTTCCTTGGTTTGGGGAATGTGTCAACAGTTCTGCAGAGAGGCTCATTAACCTCTGGATTTTGAACATACAGACAGAAAAGCAGTCTGCCTGGATCAGAATTCAAATATATTGGAACCTTTTCCACAACTTCCATATGAGACAAAACCAATTTTGAATACTGGGTAAATTAACTGCACGTATTTGTAATCATACCGCTGAGGGGAGATGCAAGCAGAGTAGAGTGGGGAGTCATCGCACACAGCCGCTGCACCAAACCCCTGCGTTTACCTGGTGGTGTGCAGGCATTCTGCGCTCCGTCCTCGTTTTGCTCTGGGAAGCATGAGAAGCTCGCTGCACAGACAGGATGGGTGGTGAGTGAAACAGATAGGTCATGAGGCGTTAGATGACATGGTTTGTGCCAATGGTATGCCGATGACAACAGGAAAAGGGAAGAAACCAGATTGTCTGCACTAGCATATTTGCTTCAGAGTTCAAACAAAAATAAACATGACAGTAGTTTTAAAAATTTAAACAATAAAGTGCAAACATGATGGTCAAAGTCCTAGCTGTTGCTGATTTGCTACTCTATTTCAAAATGATTTCATAAGAGTATCAGGAAAAAACTTAAACGGATCCCTTCCCATGTAAGACACAGAAATCTATTTCCAATTCTCGACATTTGGTTATTTTAATAAGCTTTTAAAAGCCCTATAAATCTGGCTTTTCCGCTTCTAATGGGAACCCTAGATCCTTTCATTTCTTTTTAGCAACTCAAAGCGTGGTGGTTTTCTCGGCTTTTACAGCCACTAAAATGCAACATCTCACTTTCTGTGTCTCATTTTTCAGACTAGGAACATACTTGATTAGGACTGTTTATCTTAAAGTTGATACTTTTCCTACACTCAAATTAATTTCACTCTTGAATGCCCTGGTCTGGAAGTCCTTTTTTATCCCCTCCATCACATAAGTTCATGGTGGCCCTGGTGATTGTCAACAAAGGGACCCTCAACTGACCTCAGTCCACCCTGAGTAGCCGAGAACCCTACTCTGGAGAGCAGTGTTAAGTCCCAGAAAGTTCCATCACCCCATCCTGAAGGTCTTGGCCCCACTCCCTCTATGGCAAGGTGACAATCACAGAGCTAAAAGGCTATCTGCGAGTTCTGTGTCCTTGATTACACAGCAAAAAATTAGCCACCGAGTACCACTCTCCCTTCGTACACCTCCCTAAAAACCTCTCCACTTCAAAAAGCCAGAAGACACTCTCCAACCAGCTGGGGATTCTAACCACTAAGTCAGACCCTGAGCTTATGGTCAAGCACATCCTATATGAAGAGGGTGGGCCAGAGGAGCAGGTCTGTAGAAATGCAGAACAATGGAACCAGAATGCTAATTTTCAGTAACTGTAAGTAACAGGAAGTACCTTGTTCATAAAGAAATGCAGAACTAAGTTTACATACACATCCATAGAAGAAAGAGTCCATTTCAACATTTTGTACTTTATAGACATTTTAGGTTACTACATTTTATGAAAAGTAGGTGTACTAAAAAAATATCACTATTGAAGTTCTCACAGATACTGTGAAAGTAACAGTCTTTCAGATGAGCTGTCCTTTTTTATTACAGAAAAAACATAATTTCACAATTATACAAATAATATTCCTAAGACTGCAATACACAAAAAACAAAATATTTAAAAGTAGCTTATATAGTCTCCTTTCTGTAACTTAGGTTAAGAAAGTCAACAACAAACTGTATATTTAAAACTGGCTAAACATAAATTCTGATTTTGTAAAATAGTGCATATTTTATGACAATACACTATTAGTCAAATATTTCCTAGAGATACACTTCTATTAGAATATCTCAAAAGTCATTCCTTGGGAGAAGTTCAGTTTTGAAAGATGGAATTCTTTCACTGTCTCTTGTGCTCTGCTAAGATATCTATCATATATGAAAACACGGCAAAGAAACTGTATCATGTTGAGATCATAATGTGAAAAAATACCTGTCTTGTTCTGATAAACACTGACTATCCACATCTCTGATTCTCTGATCAATTGGGCTTCGGGAGGCATCACGGTGTCTGGTTGGAGAACGTGATCTTCTTGTTGGATGAATTTCATCTAAACTCCTAAAATGATTACAAAGATTTACATGTATCAAAATGTAACATTTGTCCCAAGCAGTCTGAGAGATTGACAGGAAAGAACTGACAGTAATTGGCAAACAACTGACAAGGCTTGTAAACCTCTGGCCATATCCCCAAATGCCTATTTTAAAGGTATTTATTGTCTGTTGGTGATGGACAGGGAGGCCTGGCGTGCTGAATTCATGGGGTCGCAAAGAGTCGGACACGACTGAGCGACTGAACTGAACTGAACTGGTTGGCTGTTGTTGCTTTGCCTATGCTATATTTTCCCAATCTCCTTTTGAACTACTATCAACAAAGGACCACAGTTTTCATCTGCATACTTAAATAAAATTTCAGAACTGCATTTCAGGGTTAGGTAAAATACAGAAGGACATTCCTTATGGTTTATATGCTTTTCCAAACATTTACAGTGCTTCAAAGAGACAGCACCAAATTTCTTAAAAATATATTCTGACTTTTAACCTTATTTTCTCTACCACTTCTCTGCCCAAGCTAATTTATTATCCTACAGTTTCTCCCAACAGGAAAAAAACAAACAAACAAACAGACTAGCAAAGAGAATACAATACAGTTATTCAAAAACCATGCTTGTGACATTAACTTCTTCCACGCCCTGGGAGATGTCTTGAGATTGGAGAACAGAATGTTGCCCAGGTTGGGTCATGAATAAGACAGCATTTTGCCTACAAAGGGTTCTTGAAAAATAACTGATTGACCAAACCATTCTTTCATTTCCCTTTGAGTCCCCTAGCAGTTTGCATGTTATTATAATAAAAATGTGCTGTCAGGGCTTCCCAGGTGGTTCAGTGGTAAAGAATCTGCCTGCCAATGTAGGACGTGCAGGAGATGTGGGTTCAAATCCCTGGGTCAGGAAGATCCCTGCAGGAGGAAACGGCAATTCACTCCCATCTTCTTGCCTGGGAAATCCCATGGGCAAAGGAGCCTGGCGGACGACAGTCCATGGGGCCTCAACAAGTCGGCCAGGACTGAGGACGCAGGCACATAACATAAAAAAAGTCCCGTCAAGGATGCAAGGCCCTTCGCAAAGCCTACCTCTGTAATGGCACATTTGGTAAACGTGACCGTGGCCTCCCCTGATCATCGCCGCGATGAGGAGACACCGACCGTGAGCGGTGATGAGTTGTTCTCTGCTGCTCTGGCACGGTTAATGTTGAAGGTTTGCTTTCTCGAGCGCTAGACCTATAACCTACTGGTGAAAGTACACACGAAGAACAAGTCAATATTCTTCCATAATGTCAATGCTAATGTGGCGACGCCAAATTATACCCAAAGCAGCCACTGACCTATGGAGATAAGCGCCATGCAATCAGTCTTATCAGGCTTCTCTTCAAAACCGCTAAGTACACGCGTGGAGTGTAAAATACGCATGCATGAGGACCGAGTAGAGTCTGGCTCAACTCAAAGGTTACCATGGAGACACTGACATGAATATGACAGATGATGCCTCAAAAATCATGATGAGTTGGGATACTGGCTTAAAGAAGGAATTAGTGATTTTTTTTCAGCAATACAAATCAAGGACTTGACAGTGAACTGTTATTCATATACAAGTCAATGCTAAGAAATTTGGTGCCTTTTTAGATTGTCTTTTTTGATTTTTTTCTTCCAAATGACAATATATGTTATTTGGGTTTCAGATGGCTTTGATAATAAGAAAATAAAATCAATATCATACCAATTTTAATTATCAAAGAAGAGTAGCAGGTCTTCACTATTACAAATACTGATTGTGAATTTTGTGAACCACAGATAATACTGTAATTTTCAAATGAAAATATGGTATGGGTGGGAATGACTATGGAAATAATGCAGAACAAATTAAACCTCCTAAAGAAATAATAATCAAATCTACCCCAGACATATGAAACTATTCCACAAATGTGCTATTAAACTAAAATAATTAGGTTAATAGTTAGTTCAAATTAAAAATAAATTTTAACGGTCATGTTCCCGTGAAACAAAAAGGTTTTTATGATCTCTGATTTAGTTAAAGATTAAACAGCAATCTCAACTACACGGTAACAGTTTAAGTATTTTTCACAAGGGTCATTGTTACTACTGTTGCAAGAAAAACAAAAAATTATGTGGCCAAAGGAAAAATAACTATATTTACAACTACATAAAATGTACACAAACTATGGAAACATTAAATTTAACTGGGCAGCCTGACCAATGTTCATCTATTTACTTGATAACTCCCACATCATTTTTAAAGGCTATGTGACATCATTTTTAAAGGGAGACTAAAATTCCCCAACAGTTTATCTGTTGTGATTATATAATGTTTTGACCTCGTTTAGCACATAAGGAAGGTGTTGAAACATTTCATAAAGGCTGATATGACAATACTGGCACCAAAGAAGTTCAGCCATTTTGTCACTCTCTAAAAACACCTAGCAGCTGGTGCTACAAGATGCACTTGAAAGGAAAAAAAAAAAAACGAAATAACTTCCAAGCAAGTCTTCCATTCCAAGGAGAATGTTTGTTTACATTAAAAAGTTCAGAAGCACTATAATGTGAAAACAACAGTAAACCTGGTAGCTTTTGGTGTTCTTATTTTGGAGATGGGGAATGGTTGGAATGTTTGAAATGTAAACAGTAGTGGTATAAAATCATTTTCATTTAGTATTCATGCAAAAAAGTAATAATTACATAGTGGTACAGTGGTAAAGAACCACCTGTCAATGCAGGAGACTCAGGTTTGATCCCTGAGTCGGGAAGATCCCCTGGAGAAGGAAACATTAACCCACTCCAGTATTCTTGCCTGGAGAATCCCATGGATATAGGAGCCTGGCAGGCTATATAGTCCATGGGGTCACAAAAGAGTTGGACATGACTTAGTGACTAAGCAACCACAAAAACATCAGTAAACAACCACATAATTATAAACATAAGTGCTATTAATTTATAATTTCATATACTTTCATTTTATAACAAAAACAATAGCTATTCATATATTATTTTTAATTTCATGTAGAGTTTCCTTGTTCAGGAAATTGTAATATTAAGCCTAGAAAGAGATCAACTAAATACACATGTAATATTTATTATATTAGCCCTTCATTTGCTATCCTGCCTTCATCATAAAAGTATGAAGTTTTAGGTGAATAAAATAAGAGAATGACCCACAGAAGTAAATTCTATTTAGATAAGTTGGAAGTCACAGCATTAAGGTAATTAGCAGGCAAAATTTTTGTTCGAAAGATTTGATAACAAGACCCCATTCCTCTAAGAATCATCTGAGTTCTATTAAATATGCCAAGGGGTACCATTTACAACTACCTTCCCCCTTTCAATTTCATAAAAAATATTCTATTGAATTCTGTGTGGAAGTTTCCATGTAGAGTGTGTCTAATTACACTGATCCTTTTAGAAACCAACATACTCAGAAAGCAAAACATGAACTGTAATCCACAATTATCCACTATTATTTAAAACTCCCTGATGGTCTGATATCAAGCAGTAATCTAAGTATACAGATATGCACAGAACCAGATTTATTGTTGTTAAGGATATCTGCCACTTCATACAGTGATCAAAGACTGTATTTTCTCTGAATTACAGGAAGCAAATTAAGCCTAATTTTAGGGAATTCTCCATAATATTCTCCCAGTTTTAATGACGTCGTAAAAAAAATCTCTAAATTGTAAACTCAGTCACTAGTGTGGCATCTGTCTACAGCCATTTACCAAAATCACTGCCTTCAAATTAGGTGCAACCCTGTCTGAGGAATTATGTAAATTAAGGGGGCAGATGTCAATATCGTCCTAAGAAAATGTTCTTAATAACCTAACAAGTTCTCTTTTTCTTATTTGAATATCTCCCTACTTTTCATTAGCAAATAAAAGGAACAGGGTTACTGCCAAGAAAATAAGTCTTTACTAATTGGTTTTACTCACTTTCTGACTAGAGTCAAGTGAGAAACAGACTTGAATTGCAAAGTATCACAAAGATTTTACTAATTTACACAGTGACAAAAGACACTGACTTAAAACAAATAGTAAACTTTTCTAAAGCATTTCCTTTTTGTAAAACATACGTACACATTCTAGGTATAATCATTCTACGTATAATCAGCACATCACAAAAGCACTGAAGTTAAGCCATGCCACATGCAATTTAAACCCTGCCATGCACATTTCTCGGTATATTCCATGGACGGCTACATTATTTCCAGAAACACAGGAAGGAAAGTCACAGAGATACAATATTAAATATAGGAGAATGGGATTTTTATTTAAAAATTAACTATCTCTTTTCAGAATTCATATTTTCACTTCTGCTCAGAACATTTTGCATTGACCGTTTTGAACCTCACGAGCCATGCTTCTAAAGGAGAACCTATCTAATTTAATTTAAGGGGGGATGTTAACGAATAGTTACTAGTCCATTTCACACTTTCTTAATAATCTGGAACACAAGTCACCATGGAATAGTATCATTCAGACTTCTCTGTGCTGTAGATCTGCGGCGTGGGGCCCAGGGAAGTCGGGAAGCCCGCAGGACAGCAAGCACAGAAGCGCCGGACCCCGCCACGCCCCCCACGCACCTGGAGGGACCACTCCGATCGCATCATCAACCTCATAGTCTGACATGTCACTGTCACTGATTCGCTGGGACCCTGTGCGACAGGAAGGCAAACAGACACCTCTGCGTCGGCTCGGGTCAGGAAATGTGGAGGACACGGTCACAGATTTCTCTTTAAAGGCTAGTTACATTGCTACTGAACACTTTATTTTTAGTGAATGAAGTATATTGACTTCAATATCTCAGGGTGCAAAAAAAGTGATTTTCTTGTACATATATATTCTGCGAAGTTCATGTGCAGTTGGTTCTCAAATACTTATTCTCCAAGGATACCATGTTCTCAGTATCCTTATAATCACTGAAGACACACAGAAGAGAGAAGATTTCACAGAACGGTATTTTGACTTTTCAAATTATTCTTTAATTAAGGTCTATAGCAAAGTGTATACTGTTTTCTACCCACTTATACACCGTCCTGCACAGTGCTGGCAGGATGGGGCTGAGTGGAAAGGTTCAGAGAGACTTTTCTTGGCTGGGGACTCTATGGAACTTATGTTATTGAAAGGGTATCAGGTCCCTTTATAAATGTTTATGTTTAGCCTTCAAAATTAGCCATTATACTGCATTAAAGATTTAATTTGAGGAAATAAGTCATCAGAGAAGCACTAACATGACATGTTTAATTATATGAACATTTGAACAATTATTTGAACATTGATTCCAGGTTACCAAAATGAGGCTTCTAAGTTTCATTTGTCCAATAAGAGATTTAGTCATAATTCAAAAATTAATAAATAAGTGCAGAAAAAGTACATTTTTTTCCCTCCAATCATCAGATGAGTAAAAGCAAACAGATATTGCAATGCTTTTGAGAAAATATCTCTTACAAATAATACTAAACTATCCAGGAATTATATGGTTATTAAGATATTCTACACAGCAGCCCATCAATTAAGGCAATAACTGCCCCCTCGGTCAGCCAATGAACAACTCCATCAGCACAAAGGATTGTAATTCACAGGTTCTAAACTTTCACCTCTGGAATGACTCCACTATATTGTATGTATTACTTTCTTTGGGAAAATGGAGAAACGGTCTTGCCAGGCCTCTTTATGTAGATGACTAATTTTTCAATAATCTCTAATGAACATTTGAAAAAATACCCTGAACGTCAATATGGAATTCAGACCTAACAACACAATTGCTCCCGGCAACTGAGAAGAGCGTCAACCTACTTTGCAGCTTCTTGCTGGCGCTTTCGCCGTGGGTGTGTCGCCGCGGCATGAAAGGCGATGGCTGAGGCAGAGGTAGTGAAGATTCGTCATGAGTCTGAAGTTTATACCAATGTGGCTCGTCATCTAGAAGCGCTGTTTCCAACTCTATGAGGATCTGAAAGGACAGTCCTCAGGTCAGATCAAGGCCTTTCGCAAAGCAGAAGGAAGCTGCCACTATAATGCCCGCTGCAGAAGCTGCACGAAGCATCTCACTCGGGTCTTGACCACATACTCACCTCTCCAAGGAACTCACTCTCCTCCTCCTGCACCCTGGGCTGGTCCCACACGGTTATTTCCAACATCCGTTCTCTAAAATCTCTACGATGCACGTGCGAATAGACAAAAGTCTGATTCCACTTTGGTTCTAGGACTTTCTTTACCGTTTTGGTTCTCCTTTTACTTTTATCACTGAAAAGTAAATATGCTTTGTCAATGAAAAAGCAAACGGGATGTTCTGAGAGAACAGCATTGAAACAAGTATACTATCGAGGGTGAAACAGACCACCAGCCCAGGTTGGATGCATGAGACAAGTGCTCGGGGCTGGTGCACTGGGATGACCCAGAGGGATGGGATGGAGAGGGAGGCGGGAGGGGGGATCGGGATGGGGAACACATGTAAATCCATGGCTGATTCACGTCAATGTATGGCAAAAACCACTACAATACTGTAAAGTAATTAGCCTCCAACTAATAAAAATAAATGGAAAAAAAAAAAAGAAAAAGCAAACATAAGTATATGCTGCCACCTACTGTAACTACATGCAATACTGATCTTGGAATATTTTTACCGTCTGTAATTTATACCTTTTATATAACAGTCTGAAAAGACAGTTGAGTTTAATAAAATTCTAGTTTTAACTATGATATAAGCAGTTGTTACTATTACAGACATGCACACATAAGGGTACATGCTAAATGATGTAGCTGTCAAAGACTAATAGATGTAGAAACAAGGTAATGAAAAAATTTTAAATTGGCAAGTTATTTTAAAGAAATATAAGGCTTGTGGGAATTTTTTAGGGACAATATATAGCTTATTCCCCCACAGAGAAGTACCTATTATATTTTAAAATTATATCAAGGTGTACACATATGTGCAAACTCATCAAAATATATATATAATTAAGTATGTGGAAATTTTGGTATATCAATTACACCTCAATAAAACTTTAAAAACTAAATGAAACTATATCCCAGGAGAAGAAATTCTACTTTTTCTATAAAGATGTTTGCATATTTAAAAAAATTTTACTTCATACCTTCTATCTGGAAGAAAATACATTTTTACATAGGGATTCCTGGGACGCCCATCTACTCTAGGGGGTAGGTCTGTAGCTTGCAGAACATTGACAATCAGTTGGTGGCCCACCTTGTCATACCACAGCTTCACCTAAGCACAAGGGGCAGAGAAATTAGCATTTATAAAAATCACGAGGTATTAAATTTTCACAAAAAGTACTAAAATTATTTTTGAAGGACATTTCAAGTTGCAAAATACAACTGAATCATAGATATTTTTCAGCAAAGAATACCGACGTGAAAGCATAACCACTTTAGAACTTGACTTTCCTCTTCACGCATTTTAAACATGACTTAAAACAGGCAGGCCTGCCAGCGTTGCTATATACTCTCTTATACCGTGTGATGAAATAAAAATAATGGTAAAAATTTCAGAAAAAAAAATAAGGGGAGAAGGGAATATTGAAATAATTATTCTTGTCTTTAAATGCTGAATGCAGCTGTTCGGTGATTCCAAGTATCGTAACGATTACAGCATGGCTAGAGGCATTCTGCAGCGCCACTTGGAGCTGAAACAAAATATTCAATGCTAGAAACAATATACTGAAGTAACCTGGAAGAGGTCAGGAAACACATTTACTGTAGACCTCTTTACACCAGGTACTGCTGCGTTCCTCATTTAATTTTCAACTAACCTATTACAGGTTAATTTTCATGAGAGGAGAAAAGCAAAAAGGAAGGTATCCTGCATATATGATGCCTTCAAACCAAATGAAGACCAATCGATAATTCTATTAACTAAGATTCATGATAGCGTGAATAAAGAAAACCAGGAAAAGAGCACACACTGGAATATTACTGGCAAACTGTTGACCCAGTCAGGGCAGTATTTGTACTGGCAGGAGACAATGTTAACTTTATTTATTTATTTTTTTTAATTTAGAAGTTAGCTTTGGGTTTATGGTTAAATAATAACTATCAGGATAAGTTGTTTAATAGTTATTTATTGAAATACATTTAATAGTCACTGTAACAAAATAAGCTAATTTAACTATAGAACAGTGTGAAGCAGGATTTTCTATTAGCTATTAACACAAACATCCTGTAATAGCCACAGCTTCTTGACCTCAGCTTTTCCCAGATCACATATAAGACAAGAGTGAAGAAAACTAGCTTTTTCACACTAAGATCAGTAATGGAGAGTTTCATCAAATGTCTTAAGAAAGTTAAAAAATATTTTAAATTTAAGTTTCCCAAGATCCAGGAAAATGAGGCTGTTAAGTAAACAGAACACGGCTTTCTGCGTTTATTGTGTCTAACCAACTACTTACCTTAGAAAACTTTCATACAGCACACACAAAAATAATTGATAGCTTATTTTCTTAAGTTATCACTTAATGTTCAGCACATCTGGCATATTGTAGGCACTCCACAGATACGTTCAGATAAATACGTGAGTAAAGGAACAATCTAATAAGTGAATGAAAAATTGATGAAGTAAATGATGCTGTGAAATGAGTCTGACTATATTACAGGCCTTAAGAAAAGCCACACATTTTAAAGACAGAAGCAGAGCAGGGATCTGACACTAATGGTCAGCAACATGCACTGCAAATACATACAGAAAGTTGTCCTGGTAATACTTGTGGGGCATCTTTGAGAGCTCCAGGGCTTGTGGGAGAAATTACAGAAATGGAAGGCCTTTCCATCTTCTGAGACTCAAAGGAACTAGAACCTAAAATGAGGGGGAAAATTAAGTACTTTTTAATAATATAATTATAACCCGTATGTGAAGAATATATATTTTTCATGAAATGTTAAGTGCATATGTTATTGGTATACAATCATAATTCAGTGTCACCCATAAGAGTAGAAATCACTTTCAGTGGGGAGGTCGTAGAAAGTTATTGTCATGTCTTCTTGGATTGTCTATTTTAAGGGAATTTAACGTGATATAAACAAATACTGAATGTGTTTGCTTCACTCTCTTAGCATTGACTTTCTAAGTTTCTACAGGGTATTGTCCAATGTAAGTTCTTGTACAGCCTTACCCAGAGTTAAAGGCTTCATGCTTTAATGATAAGGAAGATGGTACCCATTATGTTAATGATCTTAGGATCATCTATGATGAATTGCCCTCACTGAAATTAAAATGAATGCACGTATCATATAATTTATGAGCTGCATCTAAGCTGAGATAGAATTCATCAGTCTTTTAAGATAAGATTTCCACCTCTTTCAGTTGTGATCTCACAGATCTATCTCCTGACTGTCTAAGGACACTGTCTAGTGGTTCACCTGTGGAGGAGGGATGGTGGCTTCCCACACAACACCGCAGTGAGGGTCTTCTCCCCTCTTTCAAATCAAAGTCCTCTTTTCCTGGATCACTGATAAACTGTCCACAACCAGCAGGATGAGAGTTTGCAGAATGCTATATCCCCAGCAAGTATAACCTTGAACCCACAGCCATCAAAACTTAGTTTTATTGAGAAAACAGTGCTTATGAACCATTTCCCAAGAGTTTCCCATCCACACTTTTTTCCATACATGCAAATTACCAATATGGTTAAATTAAATCACACAGTGTCATTTTACACCTTCCCAAGACTTTTAAATATCAGATACAGTGCTATAAAATTCTTTGTTAACTGTGTCTCCTTGATGAAGTATTCTTAGGATAATTTTCTTCTTAGTTCTCAGACATTGTTGCTTCTAACAGTACCTTTCTAATATTACAGACTTTAAAAAAAAAAAACAGCATCAACATTGTACGTTATCCAATCGGTCCCATTTCTCTCTTCACATTAGAAAACTAAATAACAACCATGGGCTCATATCTAGCAGGAATGTGCAACATGATGCTATACATTTGACTGACTCACCTGATCCCCACTTCCTTGTTTATCCCACCCACACATTTCCTACCTTCTTATAACCATCACTTGTTTTCTCCTAAAATCACCTTGTATCTTCTATTCCAATAAGCTAGGTTACATAATAACACTTGGTGATAAAGCCCTAGTATTATCAGTTTAATGCCAGTACATTGCAAAGTAAATATTTAAGTCACTTCCACACTGTCCTTGAAAACTTCATTACCCACGTTATCATCTTCCATCCGGAGTCCCTTTAATGTCCATGTAGACAACTTAACCCTCTAGCCTCAACCCCATGACTCCTTTATTTGTACTGAAATCTCTCTCTACCCCACCCATCACGTTTATGGTCATATTCCACACTGTTACACTGAATTAAAATTATTTGTTTCTGTGACTGTTTCCTTCACTAGACTGCTCACGCCATGAAGTCAGTTCCCAATGAAACTGAATAATCCAGCATCAAAACACATGTCTATGTAAGGCAAATAGAATTGTTCTGGTGTTTAGTCACTAAGTCATGTCCAGCTCTTTGTGACCCCATGGACTGGAGCCTGCCAGTCTCCTCTGCCCATGGGATTTCCCAGGCAAGAATATTAGAGTGGGTTGCCATTTCCTCTTCCCTGCCTGCTAAGCAGGAGACATGGTTTAGATCTGGGGGTCTGGAAGATTCCTCTGGAGAAGGACATGGCAATCCACTCTGGTGTTCTGGGAAATACAGAGAAAACTGAGACATCTCATGGACAGAAGAGCCTGGAGGACTATAATCCACGGGGTCGCAAAAGAGTCAGACATGACTTAGAGACTAAACAACAGCAAATAGACAAATAGAACTGTTACTGTTTCATTAATTTTGCTCTGTGCATCCTAAATGCTAAGATGCAGAAGGCTACTGCCAAGAAAGACTTTTGAACTTTTGATAGGTACATTCACATCCCCCCATACACAAAGAATAGAAAGAGAAAAATCTTAAAGCAGATCGTCTTTGGATTTCCCATGGTTGACAACTCATTTATATCAAATAACTGAAAAAGACCTTAAATTTTATACTCACTGGACTCCAGTGGTGGATGGGAGCTCTCAGGAATCCTTGGAATGTCACTAAAAGAAACAGGGCATGGTGAAAATCCCATTAGCTAAACCACCCTGCCTGAGGCAATCACAACCACACTTTATCTCAGTGGTGTCAAAAATCCTTTTGTGGAATTTGGACAAGAGTTACCATTAAGGCAATTTCTAATGTGCATGAATGTCAAACACCACACACACACACACACACACAAAACTTCAGTAAAAGTAAGTTTTTATATATTTAATAGCAAAACACTTTAACATGACAACAATCAGAATAATATTGCGGCTAAAATTGCCACAATATTTTTACTACCAAAACAGCAGGTTTTGGAAATAAAAAATGTTAAAGGCAATATTTTATTTCAATTCTAGAAAATCAAAATGACACATATTTTACAAATCGGTAATATGCTTTACAAACACATCTGAAAGAGTTTACTGAATGAAAGGAATGGAAACATCTCCTGAGAATAAAATAATATGGTGAATATCATGGGCAAAGTTAAAAAAACAAAAAAGATGGATTGCTTTGGAAATTAAAAATGGTTCAAGCTAGCAACAAAAAAGCCAAAATATATTATATATGTGAATATATAATTCATATACACATATATAACCCTATACAGAGATTCATATCTCTATGCTGAAGTTAGCTAAATATATGGCCATTGACTAGATGATCAGAAAGTGACTTGTGAGAACACCCACTCCTGACACACTCACAAATTATTCTGAATTAATATTTAATATGACCTCAGCCTCGTCCATTATCCACTGTGGCCTTAGAACCCTGGACCAGCTTGGTTTGGGAATTATACTGTATTAAACTATTTAACTTCTTTTTTCCAAGATATTTTTGTATCAATATAAGACCATTACCAATATACAAGTATTAACAGGACAAATTAAAGCAGACTGGAGTTAGCTAGTCCCAATAAAATTATCAGAATATTATTTAAGAATTTCTAACCACTTACCTTATGAACTAACTTCACTTTGATTTTTCTTTGCACTTTTGGAGGGAATTGAAATAAAAATAGTTTTCTGTTTGGTGATTTATTTTCCTGACTCTTCGTTTTCACATTTTGGGGCAAAGTAATTCCAAACACCTACAATCTTTACTTCTTACAAATGACAGTTAATCTCATGTATTTTATGTGTGCTCAGCTGCTCAGTCATGTATGACTCTTTGCAACCCCACGGACTGTAGCCTACCAGGCTCCCCTTGTCCATGGAATTTTCCAGGCAAGAACGCTGGTGCTAAGTCGCTTCAGTTGTGTCTGACTCTTTACGACCCTATGGACTGACTGCAGCCCACTAGGCAACTCTGTCCATGGGATTCTCCAGGCAAAGAAACTGGAATGGGTTGCCATTTCCTCCTCCAGGGGATCTTCCAGGGGAGAATACTGGAGTGGGTTGTCATTTCTTAACCCAGGGACCTTCCCAATCCAGAGATTGAACCTGTCTCTCTTGTGTCTCATGCATTGGCAGACAGGTTCTTTGCTACTGTGCCACCCGGGAAGCCAAATTTTATTATATAATCACGTACAATTAATAATGTGTCTGAAATATACATTTTATGTGATAATGGGGCTAATTATTCAATACCTAAGACACAAGAAACCAACTATATATCTTCTTCTACCTTCTTCTTAATTCAAAGGCAGAAAATCAATTCCTAAAAATCTAGAAAAAATATTTTTTTAGATAATATAACTTCTTTGAAAATTAGCCTCAGCTATGACAGTAAAATGTGGAACTTCAAAATTAGATACAAGCTTTGAATTTTATGTGTCTGTGAAAGAAGAATTATGGAGAAGTTACAAAACATTCTTTTGAAGAGACAGAATTAAAATGTATTTAATGTTTGTTAATTGCTTCGGTAATATTTTCAGGCAAAAAAATGTCCTCTTGACAATTATATAAGCTTTCTGAAATTGTTCTGCTCACAAATAAGGTGGTAAAACAGTCTGGATAAAAATTACAATCATAAAGTTAAAGAACATTATATTAGGTGGAATAGCAAAAATGGGCGGTACCTCAGGATGGCTGATGTCTATTAGACCATGCTGGTCAGTATGTGTGTAAGTTATATTTGGGATGATTCTTGGAATCACTATAACTATCCCCTTAAACAATGAATACATATCTGCTTTCTGCTTTAATTATAGAACTACATGAAACATAATTACTAAATATATCTAGAATTATTCTTCCAAGATTCTAAAAAATTCCCTATTAACTCGAAAGTTGATGTCAGATTTAATTTTTATTTAAATATTCCCATTTCCTTAAATATAGTATTCCCATATCCTTTAGGTTCCACAATCCATGATGGTTTAGATCTGTTTATGCAAAGAATACTTTAAAAATTATTTTTACACTATAGATAATGAGAATGTTATTCCAGTCCACTTTAACTGTCCGTTAATTTTTATTTTTTAAATCACCATGAATCAATGGTATTTTAGCTGATTATTTAAAACCACTATATATTTGAAAGTATTTGACAATGTGCCCAATGCTTTAAGTTTTGTTTTTTATACTTCTGATTCATTATCCAATTTACTTACCTCTTTTCCAGCCTCATGTTTACCTCAGCACTAGAACACGTCATGTAAAACTAGCATAAATTATATAGTGTCGTTATTCTTAAAAAATCTGCATGGAAATGTACAATACTTCTGCAAATGTCTTCAAACTTTATTCTTAATAATCACCACTTAAAATTGATTATAAGTTTGCCTTTACTTTAGAGTTTTATATATGTATATTATTCTTTAGAATATATGATCATACAGTTTCAGTTCTTTGAGAATTAGGATAATTATATTTTCTTGCATGTTTTGCATTGATATGTATTCATGAGAACAACAAAAAATAAAGGTTACTACTCTTCCATAAAAAGTCTTGAATTTATGGTTCTATAATATTTTAGAGAATACAAAAAAGGGAATAATTTCAAAAAATATATTCAAATATTAAGCTAATTATGAAACAATTCATAATGCCTTCCAAAAAATTACAGACAGGCATAATGAATATTCTGGACTTGTGGATTTGTTAGGAAAATATACCAATATGGGAACTCTATATACAGAGAAAAAATATCCCTTTGACTTTAGATTATTAAGTTATGCTGAAAATTAGAGTTTTAAAAATATCATTCCGATTATCATGGTGAATTAAAATGCTTAAATATTTCACGCTTGCTTGATTTTAAATAAAATTTGGAACTACCCATAATTAAAGATATAGAAAAAGTATTCCATTCTTAGTAGAATAACAAAAAGTTATGTAGACGTATGAAATGACTACTATTTTAAATATCACAAAAAGATGAGTTTGTAAGTGACTCTCTTTAAGGAAACACTATAATAATTTAGAATTAATAAAAATAAATAGTTCTACCATTAAAAGAAAATATTTTTACTTTATAGCCCACTTATGAAAAATACATACTTTTTGATACTACAATTGTTAAATAGTGGAGCTCCTAAAATGTAAAGTGAAGAAAATTCAGTCCAAGTTTAAAAAATTGAGATTTGAAAGATCTAAAATGTATGCCCATATTTGAAGAAAAACTATCCATTGTAACATGTACTGTATGAATGTATAAACTTCTTTTAGAAACCCTGCTAATACATGTAATTTACTAAACTTAAGAAGCAAGTTTTTTTAGCCTTACCCAATAGGCCTTGAAACAATAATTTCAACTTGAGGCTCTGATTTTGATTCTAAAATAATGTTGTAAACTTCTTCATTTGTAGCTCCCGGCAGGGGTTTACCATTCCATTCTAGAACTTCATCCCCTTGAATTTAAAAAAAAGGGTATTTTTTTACCTTATATATTCTGTTTATTTTTCTTATCTTTTCTTGTTTTTTTTTTTTAACAAAGAAATGCAAAACATATACAAATAGTTTAATCGTCTAGGCTCTGCTCTTGAAAGCAAACTGATTGCCATATAATGTCAGCTAAATGGTCTTTCTAAACACTTTTTTTCTTTTTTGTTTTTTTCTTTCCCCCATCGAAGACTACTGATCATTTGAAACAGTACAACACAAACTACCTTTATCTTTTGAGAAATATCAGAAATAATATAAAAATCATCTCATGCTATGGGATGGAATTAGCACAGCTCATTTGGAAACATCAAAAATAATAATTAGCAGCATGCCCTCCATAATATAAATGTAGGCGGCTCTACACATGAAAGATTATTAAATGCTGCATAAATCCTGCTTTACTTTTGGTAGAAATAGCAATTAACATTTGTTAGCATGAATTTTCCAACTATAAGTCATGCTTCATTGCCTTCTCCAGATGCACAACAGAATAAAAATGCATGAAAGGATTTGAATTCATACCCAGAGAGTAACGCAGGGAGCTATGGCAAAATTACAAAGCAAGCAGATGTAAAACTGTTGTATGACAGTCAACCCACTTCCAGATGTTCACACACACATTCTATACATAATACATATCATGGTAATTAAGGTAAAATTAGAAAGTATTTTTAAATAATAAAAATATAATACATATTAGGTTGTTAAATAACATGGTATTAAGATACATGGACTAACCTGCTATGTTAACCAGAGCTTTCACCAAAGAACATTTGGAAAAAAAACACTTATTTTCATAAATATTTAGAGCAGTTTTAGTTCTCAAATATCTCTGCAATGTACCCTTGAATTGACAGTATAGGCTCAGCTGAAATATCCCAGCTGCCGGGATATTTTGAGGAGTCTTAGTTTTGTGTTTGTGTTTGCTTATTTTTCTGTTATCAGTTTCTGTAATACTTCAGTAGCAAATGAAATATGTCTCTAATAAAGGGAGCAATATCATCATTATACATTTAAAGCTAATGACAAATATGGAACTTTTTAGTTTTTATCTATACCTTTAAAAAAGTAGATTGTTGCTTTGCTAGGCTTATTTTAAAATAATTCTTCTCCCTACCCCCAAGTGTTTGCTTACTCAGAAGTAAAAAGGCAAATATTTGAAAAGCATATAATGCTGTTTAGGTATGATAAAAGAGTATGGTTAGTACAAATAGTTAAATGACTTCTGATCATTTGACCTAAGATGGTAACTAGCAGTTTTTCAAACAGGAATGAATACACATCACACTATTAAAAAAAAAAAAAAAAGTAATACAAATTTAAAATATATTAGGAGTCTTTTAAATTTACTGACCAAAAAAAAAAAGGAAATAAAATTTACATCATGTGAATATATATGTGTGTGTATAAAAAAATATTATCTAAAATAATACTTACCCTGATATTTTCTATTCTATTTTGTTCTATTTCATTTTTTAAAAATAATGAATGTAACCCATTAAATCAACTTTACTATCCAGTAAGGTGCTGCAATCAACATTTTGCAAAAAACCCTGCATTATAAAATTCTTCCTCTTATAGACAGAAATCTGTCAGCCCAACTTTTAATATAAAATTAACAATATATGTATTGATTTATTTACAACTCAAGAATTCCTAAATTAGAAGGTGGTCTCCTTAAAACTATTTATGAGAGATTATGGGGAAACAAACATGAAAAAGAGGCTTTCTTCTGTCTCTAAATTTGTTGGAGGAGAAATAGAAAACTGAATGCCTTTAATAAAATGTTATATGCAATGAGAGAAATCTACGTGAGGAACAGAAGGCGAGTCAGGGTGCAGAGGGAGCAGGGGGCTAGTTACTGCTCAGGGGAAGTACCGGGAAACGCTTCACAAGTAAGGCGACTTTAGATGAGGTTTGAAGGACGGCAAGGACATCAACAGGCAGAGCCCAGGAACAGCAAAGCCACCGTGAGGAGGGCAGGCACGGCCAGGTCCTGCCGGTGGAAACAGCCGCCGGGGGCCGCAGGTGGACCGGCTCGGCTGGGGCTGGGTGAGCGGAAGGAGGGGGCGGGGCTGTAAGCGGAGGGTGGACTACAGAGCTTCAGCCGAGCAGATGGTGCCTGCGGGACGATGGAGCGTCTTAGCAAGGGGAGTGTCTGGGATTACGTCATCCAACAGTAGGCAAGGGCTGAAGGGAACAGCAGCTGGACAAGCTACTGCAGATTAAGGCAAGCCTGCAGACGCTGAACAAATGGCATGCTAAACAAACAAACTAGTTTTACAGGCCAACGCTGTTTATATGTAAACAGAAGGACAACAGTTCCTAAATAACCATGTACATCAAACAGAATATGCTCATTTTTTAGCACATCAATTGCTTCAAGTGAAAAGTACGCTTATATGTTTTACAGTTATTTAAGTATCTAACGTTTTAGTTTTAAGTTTCTCAGACTCTAGGCACATAAGAGTGTTAAATAAGTGAAATTAATCACTAAGGGATATATATACTATAGAAAACCTGACTTTCTTAAGTAACTGTCTATTAAAAAAAAAAAAAATCAAAAAAGTGTCTTGTTTAGAATCTGATCTGCAAATTCAGATTTCTTAAGTGATCTTACACTTGAGTAGACAACAAGTGATTTTTATAATGTTTTAAGTTTTCAAGTCCCTAAACAAGCAGACTCGGTTTAATGACATAGTCACTCCTGATTGAGCTATGTTCTTATAGAATCATAATAGCCCCTGATAAGAAATAACAGAGGACAGTACACATCTTCAAAGCTGTGCATATAGCAGATGGAGAAAAACCTCTCATTTGGATTTTCCCTCTATACAATACCTGGAAAGCACATCCCCAGCAAATAAAAATCTGAATGATTTTGAACTGATGCCCTCATAATCAGTTACAGCAAAAATGTCCTTAATAGAATATTTTTTCTAAAGGTTCCAATAATTATAACCTTAAGGTACAAAAACTGAAAACAGTCCAGAAATATTCTCTTTCCACATGCTATGGGTTATTAATCCTTACTTTGACAGGTCAGCTTAGTCTGTTTTCTTTATGATTGTCTGGCAAATGGGTAAGCATATTTTCTCACCAAAAGATTTCTACTAAACTCTGAAGTACAGCAAACTGAAAAAAAAATATGTTTATATGGCTTTTACTAAATGAAAAATAAAAAGATTTATCAAAAATAAATTTTAAAATGTGCTGCTACTAAGTATGGCACATTTCAACATATAAATGACGTTATTATATCATATTAAGGTTACAAAGTAACACAATGTAAATTTCCAAATACCAAAAAGTAGCCCATCTGAATGAATACAACGATATATGTCACATTTAAATTAACAAATAATATAAAATCTGTGTAAGAAATGCTATTATGATTATATTTTATTAAAAACACCAGTAATGAATAAGTGTTTTGGGGCCATTATGAAAAACTTTAGTAATTACTATGACTCATAAAATGAAGGACTAAACTCTGACTTTATTTTTTTCACAAGCTTAACTGTTTCAGACTTTTGTAGCAACATTATGCAGCCATATACAAAAGTTAGTAATCCTTTGGCATTTTTCATCTATTTATTTTTACATAAAGCAAAGATTTGACTCATTCTCTCCAAACTGTGATTCATGTAGAGTTCTCTATTATGACAATCAATTAAATATTCATATCAGGAAAAATATCTGTATGCCTACACTAATATTGGTTATCCACTTAATGGGCATATATAACTTACCCAAAATTGAAAACCACCAACTCATGCATAGAGGACATATGACTTAGATATTAAAAGAGGAACTTTACCTGCTCTCAAGTGTCCAACCACATCTGCAAGGCTACCCTTCTTTACTTTGGTGATGAAGGCACCGAGGCGTCCTAAGTCAGTCATTTTTCCTCCAACAACCTGGATAATTATACATTTGTAAGTTCCCAAGACTCACACTGAAACATACGTCTCTTAGTTTGGGGAATTATTCCTATATATTTTGTGATATGTTTAGAATTGAACGTAGGAACAAAAATGAAGTGAAATCTGTTTTTGGTTAAAGGAGGCTGCAGCATAGTAGCAACAAGAAAACTTATCTCATTGCATGTGAGATAATGTGTCCTAAGGAAGTTTATATACTGGTTCATCATACCAACCTCACATTGAAGGGTGTCTAGGACAATGTGCCCCTGAGAATACAAGATGTTCCCTTTCACCATCAGACAACAGGTGTTTGACACTTTACTAAAACTGGAGTTCATTTTTCTTTATCTAAACTCACTTGAATCTCTATAATCAGACCATGCTCCATTGTGACATGGAAACTTGATCTTCTTCATATATCTCTAGTCTAAGACAAAGACTGGGGATTAAAACCAAGAACAGATCACTTTGGGGAAGCAGTTCACCATGGTGCAGACTAACAGCCTAATTTATCACATCTCCTGAACACCTGAATGACCTCCTCATCTGATATACATAGAGGATCCAATCTGAGTCTCCAAGGCTGAATAATTAACATGCTCACCTGAATGTTCCTCAATAACTAAAATTAAACATATCTGAAAGGTTCTCAGTTTAATTTCTCCTAATGCAGGGGCTCGATACATATGATTAAAAATGGAAGGGGTATTGTCAAAAGTTGAAGTTGATCAACAAGGATGTGCCCAATAGCGGAGGTGATGAGAATTAGTTCACAGCAAGAGAAATTAATGGTAATAATCAATAAAGTGACATTAGCTGAAAAAACTTTTTTGTTGGATTCGTAGGCAATTGTTTTAAAGAGATCAAACTATTACCCAACTATACAATGCAATCTCTTGGCAAATAATAATTTTAAAGCAACATTTGTGAATGTTTATGAAAGCAAATAAAACCATGTGACAACATTTAGATACATGTTACACACAATAAAACAAAACGTATATATATTTTTTCTTGCCAAAATCAAAATATTTATAATTTTTTAGTTTTTTTAATCTGTTAGAAGTCAGTTAATAGTTTTAAAGGTACATTTTACTCTTTGAGTATAAATTCTATTGCACTTAGGAAACAATCTCTTCAGTGATCTTTGAGGTTGCTTGTCAAAATATAATAAAATTATGAGGTTCGTATTATCTAATGTTACTACTTTCTATTAAAACCATTTTAATGTAAAAGCAGTCTTTGAACTTTATATTCAGAGGAAAATTATTTTATTTTTCTACATTTTATTACAGTTTCCTAACATATCTGTATGCTATTTTAACAAAATGATTTTAAAATACTGCCCAGATAAAGGTACTAAATATACCATAAGCCATCAATATATCAACAAGATATATTTACTAGAAGAAATTTTTTCCAAAGAGAAGAAGATGATCACTGTCAGAAACTTTGTTGAATGCAGTCACACTTTAACTCATCATTTATGAAACATTATAAACCAGAGTACTTACTTTCAGACCCAGTAATGCACCTGATTCTTTGGGCATGGTTGTTCTCTTATTAAGAATAACACGTCCAATTAATCGATCCCCTTCTTTAGAAGGCTGCCACGTTACAGGATGCTATTAAGACATGAACAAAGCTAAGGTGATAAACCAGCTATTTTCTTTCCTATACACACATAATTACTAGTTGTTGTGTGATGCGATTTCCTCAGTTAAGGACACTCGGAGGGGACTCCTTATTCTAGTGGGCTCTATCCTTGGCTTATAACAATTTTCATTTACAGTTGTAATTTTTTTCAAAATAGGCATTTACTATACTACATCATTCTAAAAAGTCAGAAACGAAGTACCTCTCCAAAATACAGCTCTGAAGTGAAATGAAATGAAACTGCGAAATATATCTGCTGCCATCACTAAGTCGATTCTGTATTCTGAGGTGTCAGTAATGTTGATATCACTAAGCAAATAATATCTCATTTACATATAGTCATTACTCAACACTAGCTTTTACTACTTTAAAATTTGTTTAAAGTATTATTCAGTGCTAACTTATTTTTCTTCAAAACTGTACTGTCTTAAATGAAATCAGTATTTTCTTTCGTAAGATATACAATGGAGCAGAATAAAGTTACTGTCTATCACATATCAGCAAAGGATGATGAATTGCCCACATCTTCCCCGAGCTCCCAAATCTCCCTCCCCGGATGCTCACCGAGCTAATAGGCGATGTTTCCCGGCTATGCCACGTGGCGGGATCCAGCCAGTAATAATCCAAGTCACCTGCACAGTAGGGAGAGAAGGAAAAATGCAATTGCTTTGAAGTGGAGAAGGAATACCTTATGTGCAACTTCCTCAACCTATGAAGGGTTAATAAGTTCCATAATCTCGGTGTGTGCACCTCAGATGGTACACATCTACACTGCAAAGGCCGTGATCTGAAGCCCTGAATGAGTGTGTGTCACAAATGCATATCATCCTAGGGGAGGGTTATCTTTCCTCTCAGCCTAGAAACACATAAAAAGTACAGAAAGAACTAGGTTACCCCACGCACTGCCCCCCAAAGGACTACCCAAGCCAAGACACAGCCTGTCATGAGTGATACTGGCTAAAATTATATTCACTGCACTGAGATGAGTATTAAAATTTAGTGCCCCTTCTTCAACTCTTCTGAACTACATCATGTTTTTCAAAATTATTCTCTAGTCTCTAAAACTGGACACACAGTTTTAGGACATTTCTGAAAAAGTGATGTGAAAGTTAAAGATCCAAAAAACCTTTTAGCAAAAGAGTAAATACAACTGACAGAGTATTCACTTTTACTAAATCATAAAAAAGACTTCAAAAATTCTAACTTTTTTAACACGAATTTATGAACATTTACTTTGGATTTTTTGGCTCAAAAATATAATGTGAAAGAAAGCATTTGAGGAAAAAAAAGAAGAAGAAGAAGAAAAATCAATGCAAGCAGCAGGGCTGTAAGTGTCTGCATAGGAAGAAAGTCCAAAGTGGGTAACCATGTGAGAATTAATGACCTTTAACATTTTAAACATCAGATTAAATCAATGAAAAATTTTCTCCCCATGGATGTTGGAAGAGAAAAATACTAAGAGAGTGAGTAAAGCATGCTAGTTAACAGTGAGATGTCTAGCTCACTGTTAAGAAAATGTTTGGATGCAGCCTGTGAAGGTCATAAATAAAGAATTTTATGTAGATGACAGACACGACAAACATAATAAGCATGATAAAAGAAATATGACAGAAACAGAAAAAAAAAGTTTAAAATGTGTAGGCACAAAAGTTGCATGCATTTCAGTTTTTTAGTAGCTGCCTCTCTTTTCCTTTTGCATAATGTCTTAGGAAAGTGGGAGAGTGTTATACATACTATAAAAAACACTTAATGTTTTTCAAATACGGCATGTAGATAACTAGCAATATATTCTATGAAGCCATATTCTGTTAAAATTTACTCCACATGCAGTCCATATCCCTCTCAAAATCACAAACTTTAAAATCTGTACATGAATTTGTGACTATAGATCTTGAATACTCTTCTGGATGGTCTTAAGTGAATAAGGAAAGCTGTAGAAGAAAGGTTTTTTTTCTCCTTTATTTTTACTGTTTGTGAAACTTCATATATTAAAGTTTAAATATATTTCACTAAAGCTGTTTTGTCTTTAATATTATGATACCATTCCTCTTGAAAGAAAAACTATCTACAATAAAAATAAAATCAAAATGATTACTAAGCAGTAACTTTAAATATTCAAAAGATTATTTCAATTCATAAAGCTTTCTCCCCAAAATTTCACATACCAAGTAATAAGGCTGATGACTTCTCAAATGCTGATTCACTCTGAAATCCTGTGACAAATTAATAGGCTTACTGAGATATGCTTGGGGCTTAAAGAAAAAATAATTAGTCATTAAGTTGGGAGCTACGTTGAGAAGTCTTTAAGGATAAAGAAACGACAAAAATCCTCCCTATTTTAAAGGCTTCAGGGAAACAGTTCATTGCATCCTTCAGGAATCAATGTAGATCTTAGAAACTAGAATCCTTGGGCCCTTCTCTGGCTCGTCCTCCAAATCCTTGTATGGACTTAAACACTGTTTCACTCACCTTTTCCTGAGCAAATCTGCATATTTCTATCTGGTGAATGTCCGTTGTGCAAAAAGGACTCCTTATATGCAAAGAGTCAAAAGCTAATGTTTCTGGTATAAGTCAGTAATGACAGTGAGTACACTTTATTATGAAAAGACTGCTTTCAGATAATGGTTTTATATCAGGTATAAACTGTGTAGGGAAATGATCATGAATAAAGAGTCTAATTTAATTGGCTTAACCTCAGATACGCAGATGACACCACCCTTTTATGGCAGAAAGTGAAGAAGAACTAAGGAGCCTCTTGATGAAAGTTGAAAGAGGAGAGGGGAAAAGTTGGCTTAAAACTCAACATTCAGAAAACCAAGATCATGGCATCTGGCCTATCACTTCATGGCAAATACATGGGGAAACAATGGAAACAGTGAGAGTCTTTAATTTTGGGGGCTCCAAAATCACTGCAGATGGTGACTGCAGCCATGAGATTAAAAGACACTTGCTCCTTGGAAGAAAAGTTATGTCCGACCTAAACAGCATATTAAGAAGCAGAGACATTACTTTGCCGACAAAGGTCCATCTAGTCAAAGCTATGGTTTTTCCAGTGGTCATGTATGGATGTGAGAGTTGGACTGTGAAGAAAGCTGAGCACGGAAGAATGGATGCTTTTGAATTATCATGTGGTATTGGAGAAGACTCTTGAGAGTCCCTTGGACTGCAAAGAGACCCAACCAGTCCATCCTAAAGGAAATCAGTCCTGAATATTCATTGTAAGGACTGATGCTGAAGCTGAAACTCCAATATTTTGGTCACCTGATGCGAAGAACTGACTCATTTGAAAAGACCCTGGTGCTGGGAAAGATTGAAGGTGGGAGGGAAAGGGGACGACAGAGGATGAGATGGTTGCACGGCATCACCGACTGGATGGACATGAATTTGAGTAAGCTCTGGGAGTTGGCGATGGACAGGGAAGCCTGACATACTGTGGTCCATGGGGTCACAAAGAATCGGACCTGACTGAGTGACTAAACTGAACTGAACTGGAACACATGCATGTATGTACATATGTGTGTATATATGTTTTTCCATGGCCATTCAGGTGTGTGGCCAGCACATTAATGCTCATTTGGATGGAATAGATTTTGCAGCTTTGGAAACTCTGCTTTTCAATTCTGGCAAGTGCTTAAAAATGACTAATAAACATAAATCTAAAAAACACATTAAGTACTGCAGTATACACTAATAGTTGCATATATTTTAGTAAACGAATATACTTCCCTCACATTCTGAAAGTTTTAACAGCTTTCTTAGCATGAATTTCATCATCACACATTAAAATACCACCGTTTGCTTAAACATGTACAAAAATACATTCTAAAATCTAAATATGCAGTTTTAAACTATATGTGCTTCATCTTTCCATGCATTATGAAGCTGTAAATGTATCATTGACTTTTAAGTACTCTAATTTGTCTTTATAAGACATTTTTCTATTATTAATAGAAGTGACACTCAACAAAACTCCCTCCTAAAATATTCAGACTAGAATTTCATTAATATAAAACATTTTTCTTAATTAAATTTCCTAATAGGTGATTAAAGATATTGACAGACAATGGTATAATTATAAAATTATAAATTCATGGCATTAGCTTATGGAATTGACACAAAAGCGTCCTGCTTTTAATGTTCAATGTAACTGTAAAGGAGTAAATTTAGTGTTATCATTAATTTAGATCCAGGAAATAGATGCTTCAGTCTACAGAAATGGCTGAAGTTCATAAACATCCATGTTCAATGAAGTGTTATAATTTGATTAATTTTTGTGAAAACATTAAAGACAGAGTTTTATCCTGTCCCTTGTTGAAAAAGCAGGTTAATTAAACTTCATAAGTAAGCCCAAAGCTTTCAGTGCACACAAAAAAAGTCAGCTAGTGACTGCAAGGAGATCAAACCAGTCAATCCTAAAAGATATTGGTCCTGAATATTCATTGGAAGGACTTATGCTGATGCTGAAGCTGAAGCTCCAATACTTTGGCCACCTGATGCGAAGAATTGACTCATTAGAAAAGACCCTGATGCTGGGAAAGATTGAAGGCAGGAGAAGGGGATGACAGAGGATGAGATGGTGGGTTGGCATCACCGACTTGATGGACATGAGTTTGAGCAAGCTCCGGGAATTGGTGATGGACAGGGAAGCCTGGCGTGCTGCAGTGCATGGACTTGCAAAGAGTTGGAACATGAACTGAGCATCTGCCAGCAGTGTGGGAGACCTGGGCTCAAGCCCTGCATTGGGAAGATCCCCTGGAAGAGGGCATGACGACCGACTCCAATATTCTTGCCTGGAGAATCCCCGTGGACAGAGGAGCCTGGCAGGCTACAGTCCATGGGGCCACACAGAGTTGGACATGACTGAGCGACTAAGCACAGCACAGCAGAGTGACATATGAGCTTTCTGAAAAGAGATCTTGCTTTTCCTAAACCTAGCTTATTATGGCAAGAGTATCTAACAGTGCATAAACATACATTTCTATGATTTAAATGTTTGCATCTTGTGATAGCTAATGTCAAAGCACAAGAGATTTCAATAAGACCAACCAAAGGCAATGAACAAAAACACTTTCTAAATAATACATATGCATGATTGCATGTATATGAATATACTAAAACTGTAAGGAGAAAACCATAAATTACTTCACACATTAAATATCTATTTAAAAACTCATATAACAAACATACTTGGCCGAGTTGAAGGTCTGACTAATGTTCAAGTAGTAAAGGAAAGAGTATCAATATCAAACCCCTGAAGCAATAGCAAATGTGGACTTCTCCATCACAAGACATAGATAGTGTATTTTTTAACATCATCATGATGGATGATAATAAAAGATGGGACTAAATCAATTACAAGATAGACTCACATTAAGTCTGAACAATACATATCCATAATTTTGCTACTTGTCCTCTCAAAATAAATGGATTGTTCTTCCTACCTAGAAC